>NC_090984.1:87966022-88269052 GCF_041146395.1 Eulemur rufifrons
ATTCCTATTTTGAATTCAGCTGCTTCCTACAATGTAAAAACTGCTTATAGAAAGTAAGTAGTATAGTTTATTCATCAAAGAATTCATACTTAGAGGAAATATTTTCCATTTAATTTGTTAACAATTAAGTAAGAGTGCATCAAACAAGGAACACGAAAGTTAGGGAAAGTGTATAAAAAGTTTAGGTTAATAGGTACTTGTGATTGAAAGTATTTCAGTACATCAAATCTGCTTTACTTCATTTCTCACATTGTCCTGATTTCCTTTCCAAAATCAAGGATGCAGGTAGTGTCTATAGTCTTAAATTATTGTACATGTTATAGAACTGTATCTTTGGGGTGGAGAACTTTGTGTCAAAACTACAATAGCTAGATTCAGTCATCACAAGCTCAGATTTCTCAGGAAGGCGTTTGATTTCATGATGAGTATTTCTGTTTATAATCCTGTCTAAAACACCAAGAAATTAGTAACATAGAAAAAGTACTTTGGCTGGGCGCAGTGGCTCACACCTATAATCCTAGCACTTTGGGAGGCCAAAGCTGGAGGATCAGTTGAGGCCAGGAGTTAGAAATCAGCCCGAGCAACATAGTGAGAGCCTGCCTCTAGAAGAAACAGAAAAATAAGCCAGGTATTGTGGTGCGCACCCGTAGTCCCAGCTTCTCAGTAGGCTGAAGGAGGAGGATCACTTGAGTCCTGGAGTTGGAGGTTGCAGCGGAGTTGTGATGACACTGCTGTACTCTGGTTCCGCCAACAGAGCAGACTATCTCAAAAAAAAAAAAAAAAAAAAAAAATTTTTTTTTTAAAAAAGTGACTTGACTTTTACTTTTAAAAAGAATATGTTTAATAACATAATGTTCAAGTTAAATGCAAAGACTGTAAGATTTCTTAAATGAAATATTATTTGTTTAGGTATCTCTATGGTTTTGAAGAGTACTGCCGTTCTGCAAATATTCAATTCAGAACTATTCACCACCATGAACCAAAAGTAAAAGAGGAAAAAAAAGACTTAGAAGAATCAATGGAAGAGGCCCTAAAAGCAGATCAAGAAATGCCTTTAATAGAAGTGAAGAGTGAACCTGAGGAAAATATTGATTCAAACAGTGAAAGTGAAAGAGAAGAGATAGAATTAAAATCTCCGAGGGTGAGTACTTAATAGTAGTTTTACCTGGTTTATTTTGAGCATTATTTAAATTTTTTATTATAGACATTTTCAGATATATACAAAAGTACTACAGTAAACCTAGTTTATTTTCCAGTATTTAATTTTACTTCAGCTAGACTAGCTGGCTACTTTTTAAAAAATATTTTGTACATTATTTCTTCTACCTGAAAACTTTTCCTCCTCTTTTGTATCTTTTGTAGTTATGTTTGATCAAGTCGTTCTAATGTGAGTTCAGGCTCATATATTCCCTTCCTTCAAGTCTTGCTGAAGTGTCACCTCATTGTAGCCTATGCTAGTCACCGTTATCTAAAATTATAACCTACCTCTTCTCTTTGGCACTCTGAATCCCTCTAATGTTGCTGTTACCCATAATTATTTATTATGTTTATTATTTATTTTCTATTTTGTCCCACTCTCTGCTAGAATCACATTCCACGAGAGTAGGAATTAATGCTTATTTTGTTCATTGACTGCTCCCTGGCATCTAGGATAGTGTGTGGCACATAGTAAAGGCTTATTAAGTAGGTCTTGAATGAGTGAATCTCTTCTTTATAATATCTGTGCCCTCAGCCAGATAGTATCTTGTTTTTCTCTGTAACTTTATAACACACTTTACAGCTCTAGTCATTTGTACACTGGTTTTGTCTTCCAATTCTACTCTTCCACTCCATTAATATATAAAGAATTGTCATCTATCATTCTAATCAGTGTCCAGTGATGTCTACACAGTAGGATTTATCAAATTTTAGGAGGAAAAAGAAATTTACCACACTATCAAAGAAGTTTAATTACTATTGTATGTCTTATTTTTCAGTGAAATCATATTTAGTGAAAGAGAAGGTGAAATTACTTTTCTCTTTTATTTCAGAAATCATTTTTTCAAACTATTAATTCTAAGTATTATCTAGTAAATGGAATCTTCTAGTGAATGTCATGAAATATCCAAATTGATTTTTTCACTTCGTTTTTTAATTTTATTTTTTAAATTGTGGTAAAATACACATAACATAAAATTTACCATCTTAACTTTTTTTTTTTTCTTAGAGATAGGGTCATATTCTACTACCCAGGCTGGAGTGCAGTGGTGGGATCATAATTCTCTACACCCTCAAACTCCTAGGCTCAAGTGATCCTCCTGCCTTAGCCTTTTGAGTAGCTGGGACTATAGGCATGTTCCACCATACCCAGCTAAATTTTTTTTTTTAGGAGATAAGATCTCACTATGTTGCCCAGGCTGCTCTCAAACTCCTGGCCTAAAGTGATCCTCCCACCTTGGACTCCCCAAAGTGCTGGGATTACAGGCATGAGCCACCACTCCTGGCCTCCATCTTAATTTTAAGTGTATAGTTCATTGGCATTAAGTACAATCACATTGTTGCATAACTGTCACCACCATCCAGCTGCAGAAATTTTTTACCTTTCAAAACTGAATTTCTGTGTTTATTAAATAATAACTCCCATTCTTCCCTCCTCTAACCCCTAGCAACCACCATTCTACTTTCTGTATCTATGAACCTGATACTCTAGATAGCTCATATAAGTGGAACCCTACAGTATTTGTCCTCTGTGACAAGCTTATTTCACTAAGCATAATGTCTTCAAGGTTCATCCATGTTGTAGCATCTGTCAGAATTTCCTTCCTTTTTAAAGGTGAATAATATTCCATTGTATGTATTGTGGACACACTTTCTTGTCATTACCTAAAGACCTTCCTGTCCTATGTAGTGTAGTGTACTGTATAGTATGGATGAACCATACATTTACCTTCCCCAAGATTTTCTCCAGTTTTTTACTACTGTAAAAAATAAAACCTATGCTTGTAAAGATATCCTCCTTATTCATCTGAATATATAAGCCAGACTTCTAAAAATGGAATTTCTGGAACAAAAGCATACAGAACTAAGTTTTTATAGATAATAATAGTTTTCATTCATTTACCTACAGATGTTTAAAGAGCACCTGCTATGTGCCAGGCACCTTCTAGATCTAAGGGTGCAGAATGAATAATACAAAGTCCCTGCTGTCATGGAACTTGCAATTCTCGTGCTTTGTGACAGAAATAAATTAGTACACATAGTAACAAGGGAAAATATTGGTTCACTGAGATATTAATTGTATTCTATTGCTCCCTAAGTTGTTGGCTCCTTTTTATCCTTGTTTTATTCGAAGAAGAGGGGGAATTCTGCCAGTGTATAGAGGTTGACTTGAAGGAGAATCTAGGAGATAGTGAAATGGCTCACCAGTTTCATGGTCAGCTGAGCATGCAAGAGGCGAGGTAGAAGCTGCTGGCGGTAAAACAAGTTACTGCTGGCTCAGTGAGCTCCCCAGATATTGAAAGAAATCTGCTCACTTTTTGCCATTGATCCGATTCAAGCCTTTTAAAATGTAGTCACAAATAAATACAGTGATAATGTAAATTTTGTTTTAGTAAACAGTAGAATTAGAGACCACAGAGCTATTAAAGAGGCTATTATTTAGGGGATTTATGTATCATTATTGTTGCTAACTTTTATCATTTGCATTTAGATTATTTATAATTTTTATTGTAGTCAAGGAATATTAAAATTGAGATAAGATAATGTAGTGAACAAAGGAGAAAATTTTTATTTCTTTTTTCTTCTTTTTTTCTTTTCTCTCTTCCAGTCTGAAGGAAGCAAATTTTTATTTCTTATGTAATGTATAACTAAAGATCATAGTAGGCCTAGATATAATTAAGTAATTTATATTGGTTATTCTTTTACTTTCAATAGGAAAAATACCTGTAAGTTAGTTTTCAGGGTCATGTCTCAAGCCATAGAGCAGACTAGTCATTTCTGTGAAGGTTAGGGAAAAGATATCTTTTCCTGCTTTTTCCCCCTTTGTAGTGAGAGCCGTTTTAAAGCTTTTATACACTCTACTAGGGACGAAGGAGAATTGCTCGAGATGCAAATTCTATTAAAAAGGAAATTGAAGAAGAGAAAATAGAAGACAAATTAAAAGATAATGATACAGAAAATAAGGATGTAGATGATGACTACGAAACTGCAGAGAAAAAAGAAAATGAGCTACTACTGGGGAAAAAAAATACACCAAAGCAAAAAGAGAAGAAAATTAAAAAGCAGGAGGATTCTGACAAAGACTCAGATGAAGAGGAAGAGAAAAACCAAGAGAGGTACATTATCTTATGTTTGTTCTCCAGAAGCACCTGTCTGGGGTACAACAGCGCTTTGCTCCTGCTTAGAGATTCAGGTTTGAGGGAATGTTTTCTTATTGGGACTTCCGTTCCTCTTGTCTAATGAAGGTGAGACACATTGTGAAGATGATGTGTATCGCCTTTCGGAATTGGAGAATATACTGGTCGCACCATTTTAATAGCACTTGTGCCCTAAACAGTGGCCTCAAAGAAGGCTGCGCCACCCAGTCAAAAGAAAGGTCCTGCAGTTGACAGCAGGGAAGGGAGCTGGAGAAAAATGGAGGAAGTGGACAAGAGGAAACAGCGACAGCAAAAATTCCATTTTAAAAAAGGTACAATGTGGGAAAGCTAACAAACACATGGGTGCACAGTACTAGCAGATGTTTCTGTGTGTTAGCTTTAAGACATTTTTCTTTTTCAAGCTATTGTCTTAGAATAAGTGGCATGCACCCCTGATTCTAGTTTGGAAAATACATTCTTGCCCCACATCACACCAATAAATTTCAGCTTTTTAAATGTCCATCTTGTTTGCTGTTGAGTGAAAACTGTATTTTTTTTCCATGTATTAGACATGTATAGACTGAATTGACTTAAAAATAGCTAAAGATTAGGCAGTCCAGCTAGATCAAGGTAATGTCTGACCATGTTATTTCATTGACCATTTCTGTAAGTGTTGTCAGATTTACTAATTTTTAAATTCTACTTAAAATATGATTTTTAAATGAGCAACTACAGCATAACACACTTACTTATAATATAAGCTTTCCTCCATAGTAGTTATTTTTCAATTATTATACTATGTGATGCTGAATTTTCTAGAAATTTGAGTTGTATTAAGCCATATTTGGGAAAAGTAGCCTGCTACTGAGAGAATAAATATTTGGAAAAATAGGAGAATGGAATAGGTAAACTGATTCAATACAGATAGGTACAGGAGCTATCACAATTACATGTGAACTAGGTTACGTGAATAAAAGAAGCTTCTGTAATGAAATATATTCAGGATTAGGAAAAGTGGGAGGAAATAATTGGAGTTGAGTATAATGATATGAGTACAGTATTTTAAATATTTGGGCAAAAAATTTAAGCAAAGTTGAGCCAATTAAAAAGTAGGACCTAACTATACATTGAAATTTTATGAAAAATAAGTATCAAAATATGTATATTGTAATATGTATATATGTTGCCCGGGTGACAGAGTGAGACCCTGTCTCAAAAAAAAAAAAAAAAAACCAAACACATGGTTACTAAGGTAAATAGCTCTTGTTCATTATCTTGCCCACCAAAAAAAACTAGTCTTGGTAGTTTTTTTACATACACATGCATCTAAGTATATAAATAATATGTGATTTAAAAAGATTTCATAATTGGTATATAAATGGACAAAGATATATTTTAGAGAAATTTTCACAGACATGAATATGAAGAACAATATTCTATTAAATAAAAACTGAATATACAGACATTATACAAGTCTGTATTCTCATTATATAGCAGGAATCATGGAAACGGGGAGACTTTTTATCTATAGAGATTTGTTTTAAGTAGTTTTTCTTGTAGTGTTTTGAAATTACCTCATCAGTCTGTATTATTGGAAGGTATCCTGGGAGAGAAAACATTCCCGCTGCAAATGGGCTGTCAAAGCTGCTCCATGTTAGGTGCCCTAGGGGCCACCAAAATAATGCCCTGTATTTATTAGAGAGCACAGTACCTCCTCTTAAGCTTTTAAAACTCATGTGATATTAGAATGATCTTTGATGCAGTTCTCTTCTGAATCTTGCAGGGTTAAGACAGAATGTTTTATCATAAAAATATTAATTATATTGTTAGACCTCCCTGAGTGAATCTCCTTTATACCTGACTATCATTAGAAAGAAAAGCTAATGGGAAATGAGTAAACAGAAATCAACACCAAATATGCAAGCTTTGTTCTCCTGGTGCTATCCTGCAGTGTCAACAAGTGACCTGATATGCAAATATCTATTGTTTCTTTGTTAGGGCTGGGAAACCTCAAAAATACAAACTAGTTTAAAAGACATGGTTACTGGCCAGGCACAGTGGCTCACGCCTATAATCCTAGCACTTTGGGAGGCCAAGGTGGGAGGATCACTTGAGGTCAGGAGTTCGAGACCAGCCTGAGCAAGAGTGAGACTCCATCTCTACAAAAAACAGAAAAATTGGCCAGGCATGTGGCATATTCCTATAGTCCTAGCTTCTGGGAAGGTTGAAGCAGGAGGATCACTTGAGCCCAGGAGTTAGAGGTTGCAATGAGCTATGATGACGCCACTGCACTCTAGCCCAGGAGGCAGAGTGAGACTCTTTTTCAAAAAACAAGACATGGTTACTAAGGTAAATAGCCCTTGTTCATCATCTTACCCACCACAAAAAACTAGTCTTGCTACTAATCTGAATTGAGCAGGAGAAGTAATGTAGATTTAAGATAATTCAGTTGTAGGAAGTTACAAAATGTGCTTAGATCATTTTCACTTAGAAGGTGACACTGAAATATGAATCTTAAAGACTTTTTCAGGGAATATTTCTCTTATTTTGTTTTATCAAAAGTGATTTATTTGATTCCACATCATCCTTAACTGTGATTATTGATTGGCCTTTAAGAAGTATGGATTTACTTTTGGTACAGTGCACCTTTACACAATAAATTCCTTAGAGAGTAGGCCATAAAAGATCTTCTCCTTCTCCTCCTTCTTCTCCTCCTCCACTGACATGTTATTAAGGTAATATTTAGGTTGTGAATATTCTAGTGACACCTTGGATTCTTTTAGCATATATGATTTTGTTCTCCATTAAGTTATTAGTAGCATTATCAATGTTATAACTTACTACAGGGAAGAAACTGAAAGCAAATGTGACTCTGAAGGGGAGGAAGATGAGGAAGACATGGAACCCTGCCTAACAGGAACCAAAGTGAAAGTAAAATATGGACGAGGGAAAACGCAGAAAATTTATGAAGCTAGTATTAAAAGCACTGAAATTGATGATGGAGAAGTTTTGTACTTGGTACATTACTATGGATGGAATGTCAGGTAAGCAAGAAATTATTTTCCTACTATTGAAATTTTTTCAGTAGCTAAAAAAGATCAATTCAGTGTTGTAAAGAACTAAAGCAAATAATGGTATAGGTTTACAAGGTATACTTTGATTCTGAATTTTCCAATCCTTTGACATTCCCAGTTTTACTAGCTATGTCAATGCTTCCAGTCAGAGACTACCAGGATCACACCTATAGTTTGAACAAATTAGGTTTATCATTCATTTACAAAAAGGGAGAATCCACAGCATGGGGAACCACAGGGCACCTCAGTAACAGGGTGATGGTAGATGGATCAATGAAAGCTCAGGGCACCACCTTTGGGAACGCGAGCCCAGGGTTCTGTGGAAACATTGCATAAACATGGACAGGGAACCAGGCCTGCAGCTTCCAACTGGGCAAATGTTTGTTTATTTGTTTCATTAATCAGAAATTAAGCCTATGACAAGTATTATAATAATTCTAAGTTGGTTAATAAAAAAGACAAATTTGAGCTTGTGTTTGATTTTGAGGAGGGCATAAGGGAGTAGGACTTTGCTTTATATTAGATGCTGTCAGGAAGCTGGGGTAATTCTATGATTGGTTTTCTTTTCTCTTTTTTTAAATAAGAAAACTACAGGCCAATATTTCTCATAAACATGAATGTAAAAATTATAAAAGGAGTAAAAATTAGACCAAGGTTAACACTATAATTGGTCAAAAAAAAAAAAATCCCCAAAATAGCAGCTGCTCATATTAGGGAAATTTGGATGTTTGGTCATTTTTGTGGTTTGGACAATGTTCCTGTTTTTTCTGTATTCAGACATGATTAGGGAGTGGTCTTTTGTTTTGATCTATCGCAGTCACGGAATAGACTTGTCTGATGTTGCTGTTCTGTGAAATTGTTCACATTCAACAGGACATCATGGCCTAGTTGTGAGTGCCAGACCAGCTCAGAGTAACACCAGCTGATGGTTCCAGGCCAATTCCTGAATGTTTGAGGATGCTTTTTTTTCCTTTAGAAAGTCTTTTATGTTTAATGTTTTTGGTTGCCCTGTATTTATTGGGAGCTAGATTGCTCCAGGGTTTTTGTACATATTAGATGTGTACTCTGTCATTACTCAATTCTCTCATCTCTAAACTGGGGAAAACAAAATACCTATTTTATAGAGATGTAAAATGCAGTAGTCTCCCCTTATCTGTGAGAAATACATTCCAAGACCCCCCCCACGGATGCCTGAAACTATAGACAGTACCAAACCCTATATATAGTGTGTTTTTTCCTGTACATACATACCCATCATAAATATAAATTAGGCAGAGTAAGGTATTAACAACAATGACTAATAATAAGATAGAATACTATACTATAATAAAAGTTACGTGAGTGCAGTCTTTTTCTCTCTCAAAAAAATCTTAATATTTTTGGGTTATGGGTAACTGAAACCATGCTGTGGCTAAGTGGGGACTACTGTAGTGATAATACCTGTATTAACATGTAAAGTGCTTAGAACAATGCCTGGCACTTAGTAAGTATCCCATTAGTGTTAACTCTTCTTTTCTCTTTACAACATATTGTTGAATTCAGGGGGAAAGAACTTTGTTTACCAACTTTGAGTCAACTATATTTGTAGTTGCAGCACTTGATGGCCTTCTTTTTTCCTCAGATTCTATTCATTTCACAACCATTCATTCTTACTTATCATCTGTATATGTCTCTGTTCTGCTTTCTAGAATTTCTCGTTCCTGTTGTGTTTCTTTCTCATCTTTTAATGTTTTACTTTATGATTCTTGTCAATATTCATTTTGTTATTATTATCTTATTTGTTTATTTTTGAGATAGGCTCTTGTTCTATTCCCCAGGCTAGAGTGCAGTGGCATCATCATAGTTCACTGCAACCTCCAATTCCTGGGCTCAGGCAGTCCTCCTGCCTCAGCCTCTTGAGTAGCTGGGGCTACAGGCTTGCACCACCACACCCAGCTAATTTTTCTATTTTTTTGTAGAGATCGGGGTCTTGCTATGTTGCTCACTCATGCTGGTCTCGAACTTATGTCCTCAAGTGATCCTCCTGCCTCAGCCTCCCAAAGTGCCAGGATTATAGGCGTGAGCTATCACGCCAGGCCCTCAGGTTCTTCTTAACTGGTTATCTTCTTAATTAGTTACCTAACTGGTTACTCACATGGTTCTTGGTTTTCTCTTATCCTTCCATACCTCTAAAAGCTGTTATAATTCTGGCCTGCTCATTGAAATAGAGTCACTATACTTCCTAGAGAATTTTATCAGATTTCTATTGTAAAATGGGAGCCTCTGCAAGTGTGAGGGGAGTCCTGGTCTCTAGTTGAGAAATCCCGGGACCAGTCTTGGTTTGGCAGTATTAGTGCTAGAAGTACCAACATGACATACTGTTGTGACCAGGACTGTGTGGCCTGGATGAAGTACACTCCAAATCAGGCCTGTACGTCTTGATATCTCCTGTGGAATTTTGGAATTGGATAGTTATTCGTTTGTTAATCCTGGATCAGATACATAACTATCTTATTGCACTTACCAGACTGTGCTTACTTTTACTATATGTCTATCTTTCATACTCGACTATGAGTAGCATGAGAGCAAGGGCCTTGTTTTCTCTATTATTCTCTACATGCTTCCTCATATCGTGCCTGGCCCCTTAGTAAATGTCTAAATGAATGACTGTTTCTCAATGAGGTAATAAAGTACAGATACATAAAAGCCTGGTACAATGCTCATAGCTAGTCCTATTTTAGAAGCTTTAATCCAGTGTGAGATAGTTTCCAAACCATAGTACAAACAGTCCCTGACTTAAGGTAGTTAAAGATTTTTTGATGTGCAAAAGCGATGCACATTCAGTAGAAACTGTACTTCGAAGTTTGAATTTTGCCCCCAGGCTATGATATGCAGGATACGCATTATGATATTCTCTTGTGAGGCTGGGCAGTGGCAGCAAGCCACAGGTTCCAGTCAGTAATGAGATCTTGAGGGTAAACAACTTACACTGTACTCTACAGTGTATTCAATAAATTACATGAGATATTTAACACTTAATTATAAAATACGCTTTGTGTTAGATGATTTTGCCCAACTGTAGGCTAATATAAGTGTTCTGAGCACGTTTAAGGTAGCCTGGGCTAAGCTATGATGTTTGGTAGGTTAGGTATATTAAAAAATTGACTGCCACACTAGAAAAAAAATTTTTCCCCTTGGGGCCACAGTGTTTTATTACGAAAATGAAATAAAAACTCCGAAAACAAAATGATCCTTTCTTTTATTGTTTTTGAGACAGTGTCTCACTCTGTTGCCCGGGCTAGAGTGCCTTGGTGTCAGCCTAGCTCACAGCAACCTCAAACTCCTGGGCTCAAGCGATCCTCCTGCCTCAGCCGCCCAAGTAGCTGGGACTACAGGCATGCGCCACCATGCCCGGCTAATTTTTTTTCTATATATATTTTTAGTTGTCCAGCTAATTTCTTTCTATTTTTAGTAGAGACGGGGGTCTCGCTCTTGCTCAGGCTGGTCTCGAACTCCTGACCTCGAGCTATCCTCCCGCCTTGTCCTCCCAGAGTGCTCGGATTACAGGTGTGGGCCACCACGCCTGTCCTAAAATGATCGTTTCTAATTTAATTCAAAACAAAATTTATTGACTTCTATTCATTTAATCCATGTTTTTAGAATTAATTTGTCAATATTAACTGTAACAATAAGAACATCAACAAGTAAGATTTTTGAGAACCAATTGCAGAGTTTTGCATAGGTTGTGCTTCATGAGGCCCTATGCTCAAAACTAGCATGAGTTAAATACAACTCACATGGCAGTTAATGTGTTAAATGCATTTTTTTTTTTTTTTTTTTTTTTTTTTTTAGACAGAGTCTCGCTTTGTTGCCCGGGCTAAAGTAAGTGCCATGGCGTCAGCCTAGCTCACAACAACCTCAAACTCCTGGGCTTAAGCGATCCTACTGCCTCAGCCTCCCGAGTAGCTGGGACGACAGGCATGCGCCACCATGCCCGGCTAATTTTTCTGTATATATATTTTTAGTTGGCCAGATAATTTCTTTCTATTTTTAGTAGAGATGGGGTCTTGCTCTTGCTCAGGCTGGTCTCGAACTCCTGACCTCAAGCGATCCACCCACCTCGGCCTCCCAGAGTGCTAGGATTACAGGCGTGAGCCACCGCGCCCGGCCTAAATGCATTTTTTACTTACTATATTTTCAATTTATGATGGGCTTATCGGGACGTAAGTTTATCATAAGTCGAGGAGCATCTGTATCAACTGAAACTTGTGCATATTGGAACCATGTGTTTATTTTGCACATCTCCACGGTAATGGTTTACAAAGTGAAGGTGTGGTTTCCATATACATGAGTTTCCATTAAAATGGTACAGTCTAAAGCAAGGACTCCTGTAATTTTTTTACTGAAGTGTTCAGATTTTAGATTTTGATTGAATGCTGTAAATACGTATATATTCATAAAATGTAAGAACTGTTATTTAGTTCTAGAAAGCTTAATTTCTTATTTTCCCTGATTTGTAGCTTGGACTATGTTGAAATTCAATAATAATGTCAATCTTTTGGGAAAAGGTACAGGGGAAATGAAGAATTTTCAACTTGAGCTAAACAGAATAAATGTACATAAAGGAAGTGAAATAAAAATATCCTTAAAAAATTTCAGAGTCTTAAAGGTAACCAGTTCAGAAAAAAAAATTATTGGAAATACTAGAGGCTAAAGAAAATTCTGGGGAAGAAAAGAAAGTTGAAATGGGCTTGATAAAATAATCTGGAACTGATCATATTACAAATTTGAATTTACCTGACTATTCATTTAATAGGATGAATTCTAGTGCAGAATCTCCTTGTAAGCTCAGCTCTTTGGGAGTTGTGGAAAACAAAGCAGTTCATATAGCCTTGAATCTTTTTAGAATTGTTTACTCAGAGTTCCCTCTAAAGCTGTTAACTCTAAAAAATTCTCTTGCCTTTCCCTGTTGGTGGTAACAAAGCACCCAGTGCACTTGCTGCCACATGTTACCAGCAAACCTTCCCTTGTGCCCTTCACATTTCTGCTAACACTGGAAAACACTCTTTAGTCTATCTCACTATTGTTTTTGTTCGGTAAATACATTTCAACTCGGGTACCATTGTGAAATTTTTATGTATTCTTTATTTTAAGGTATGATGAATGGGTGAAAGCTGACAGGATAATCTGGCCTTTGGACAAAGGTGGACCAAAGAAAAAACAGAAGAAAAAAGCTAAAGTATGTTCATAGATTCATATCTTTTACAATAGGTACAGGAATTATTCAAATTGTATTGTTGTATGTGTTTTCTAAGACATGTTTTTTTAGAGCAGTTTTAGGTTCACAGCAAAATTGGGAGCAAGAGATAAAGATTTTCCATATACCCTTTGCCCCATACATGGATAGCCTTCCCCAGTTGTCAACATCCCCCACCAGCTTTGTTACAATTGATGTGCCTACATTGATACATCATTATACCCAGAGTCCATAATTTGCATTCGGGTTCACTCTTGGTGTGTTATGCATTCTGTGGGTTTGGACAAATGTATAATGACATGGACCTACTATTATAGTATCAGACAGAGTAGTTTCACTGCCCTAAAAATCCTTTGTGTTCTGCTTATTCTTACCCCACCCTCACTCACCCCTGGCAACCACTGATCTTTTTACTGTCTCCATAATTTTGCCTTTTCCAGAATATCATACAGCTGGAAATCATCCATTATGTGGCCTTTTCAGATTGGCTTCTTTCGCTTAGTTATATGCATTTAAAATATTGTTTTTAATAAATCTTCTCATCGTAACAATCATCTTGATTCTTTAATGATAATTGTGATTTTTTTGTCTTATAACCCAGGAGCTAAAAAAGTAAAAGTTTAAAACACATCACATTGTTTCAGGAAAGGTGAAAACCAGCAACCCCCTGGGGCATGGTTTCAAACTCAAATGCTACAGAGGCTTTATAGGAAAAGGGTAAAGTAGGACTGATAGTGACAAACAAGAGGACACATCCTTTATCTAGAAAGGGTGGAACTAAGCACACTGCTGTGGGAATGCTGACCCAGGGTTGCCAGATTTTAGGATTTTTCAAGACCACTATATTTTTTAATATGTGAAATATGATTTTTAAATACTGGAAGTTGATACTAAAATTTTAAAACACATAGCCTACTGGCCAGTTGTACCCTCACCCACACCCTCAATTGTTAACCTTTGCTCTAGAGATTTGCCTAACATTTTTGTCTATTGGGTGGTAGATATCTTTCTTTTCTTTGGTGGCTAGTAAGGAACAAGAGGGGGTAGTGCTGAATAGTTGTACAGCTTTCTAATGCACTGACGCTGACCATCACAGTACACTTGTAATGTTACACATTACAGAACAACATATTCATATAAATACAAAATATGTTTTTAAAAACCTGGTTTAGGTTTTTCTATAAGTACAGATTAGGAGTTGACTTATAAAATATTTAACCTCTTTTGAGTTGTCGTTTTCCTTGGAGAAGTAGAATGTTCATTATTTCATAAGGCATTACCCCCTCTCATACCTTTTGTTGTTGTTACCCAGAATAAAGAAGATAGCGAAAAGGACGAAAAGAGGGATGAGGAGAGGCAGAAGTCAAAGCGGGGACGACCTCCTTTAAAATCGACCCTTTCATCAAACATGCCATATGGTTTATCGAAAACGGCAAACAGTGAAGGAAAATCAGGTACCAGAAATGCTCTCGGCAATATACCAGACAGCTCACCCCTGTCAAATGGAATGGAAGGTGCTCAATTTTGAGGATGGCTGATTTTAAAAAATCAGCATAAGTAAACTTCCATTGTGTGAGACAAAGTATAGGTTGAATATCCTTTACCTGAGATACTTGGGACCAGAAGTGTTTCAAGTTTCAGATTTTTTTGGATTTTGGAATATTTGTGTATATGTGAGATATCTTGGGGATGGGACCCAAGTCTAAACATGAGATTCATTTGTTTCACAATCATGTTATACACATAGCCTAAAGGTAATTTTATACAATATTTTTAATAGTTTTGTACATGAAACAAAGTTTGGGTACTTTTAACCCCCAAAAAGCAAAAGTGTTACTATCTCAGACACTCACGTGGACAATCTATGATTGTTTGGCATCACCATTATTCCTGACTTTGAATTTATATGCTACTGATAAGCAATCTTTTTTTATACTTATTCACACATACGTACCTAACAGTAAGAAATATGACATACCATTAATACAGTGGAAAAATAATATGTTCAGCGTAACTAAGAAGCACAGTGTCATTACCAGAATACCTGTAGCAGCTGTTAAACAACAGCAACAATACGGCTGCAGGCCTTCAGTCTCTACCTGTAATGCTGTGTTTTGATTAAAAGATTATTGTGTACCATACCTTGGAGATGCTGAATAAACTGTTTTGTGTGCCAGTTTTTTGACTGCAAACAATCACATGAGCTCAGGTGTGGGATTTTCCACTTGTGCCGTCATGTCAGTGCTCAAAACGTTTTGGATTTTGGAGCATTTTAGATTTCAGACTTTCGGATTAGGGATACTCAACCTCTAAATCATCTAGGTTTTTAATCTCATGATTTAAACTACAAAATTTAATTTGAAGAGAATATTTATTTTGCTATATAATTTTTATTTAAAATTTAGTGATGTTTTATTTTAATTTAGGAATACTTTTTCTTGTAAATATTTTAGAATTATTCTATTTTAATAGAGGGTGAATTGATAAGCCATGTACCCTAGTGTGTGCTACACTTTCCTTCAAAGCATGCACCAGTGTCTCCTGTAAATTCAGTGCTGTTCATCTAGGATCTTTCAAAAATGCTAAGAACATATTGTTCAAAGAAAGCACAAACTAATGTGCTTTAGGCATTTAATGTGGTATAGGCATATTTTGTGATGAGTCTAAGTGAACGTATTTTATTCTGCTTTTACTCATTTCCCCCACTTTTCTACCTGTGTATATTTTTAATGTAATTGAAGAAATGTTAAATGGTTGTCTTACATAAGAATTTCCCTCCCTTCAAGGAAAAAGCTATTCCAAACTATAGGTTTGCCATTAGTCCATATGGTGCTTGTGTGCAAATTTTAAGACGGCATCCTTCCTCTTTACTGCCATCTGCTGGAAGGTTGTCATAATACATAAATATAAAATCACAACGTGAAAGGTACCCCCTTTAGAAAGCATGCCTTGTGCATTGTACAACCTACAGAACAGCCTTATTAAACTACCACATAAAAGGATTTTTTTAAACATGAGAAAAATTAATTCTACATTTTATTTATGATAAAACCACAAAACAAAACTTTACATACCTTTTCATTAAAAACATACTGTCATGTTTGCTGTTTTGAACTTCTTTAAGATTTGAGCACCATGTGGATAGAATTTTTTATTTTATAGCTCCTATACAGTCATAGAATCCTACTTTACTGTTTTAAAATTTAATTTATTTTATTATTTATTATTATAAAAATTATTTTAAAAATTCTCTCATAGTGAATAATTTCTTTTATTAGAAGATGGCTTACCTGTGATTTCCTTGTTTTTTTTTTTTTTTTTTGAGACAGAGTCTCACTCTGTTGCCTGGGCTAGAGTGAGTGCCGTGGCGGGTCAGCCCAGCTCACAGCAACCTCAAACTCCTGGGCTTAAGGGATCCTCCTGCCTCAGCCTCCCGAGTAGCTGGGACTACAGGCATGCACCACCATGCCCGGCTAATTTTTTTTCTACATATATTTTTAGTTGGCCAGATAATTTCTTTCTATTTTTAGTAGAGATGGGGTCTCGCTCTTGCTCAGGCTGGTCTCGAACTCCTGACCTCGAGTCATCCACCTGCCTTGGCCTCCCAGAGTGCTAGGATTACAGGCGTGAGCCACCGCACCTGGCCTGATTTCCTTGTTAATAAGAATAAGAATATTTAAAGTTTTGGGAATTCATATTGCTTATTTTAAACATCTCTTATTTCCACAATTATTTTAAGTGGAATGTCATATTTCTTTCTTAGGACACAAAATGGCCCTCACATGTATTAATCAGGACTGACTAGACCTTATCTCAAACCATTTAACATATTAAGTGCATATCTCAGTACTGTACTAGTCTTTTGATTTTCCTAAGGTCTGTTTTAGCCTAAATATGATACTAGTGAATATTACAAAATAGCCTTTATATAGATGAGACAGTAAAATGCCAATAATGTATTTTTACATGGAGTTTAATTTGAAATCCCCTCACCAATTTTTCGTACAAATATTATGATTTATTTTGTACCAGAGAGATTTCTACAGGGAGGTACTCAAAGGTGTATGATTAAGGATTTTGTTGGTTTTGGGTAGTATTTTTAGTATAAAATTACATTAGTAATTAATGTAAAAAACCTGTATAATATAATAATGTTTTCTTTTACAGACTCTTGTTCATCTGATAGTGAAACTGAAGACCCTTTAGAAAAGAATTTGATAAATGAAGAACTTTCCCCTGATATTAAAGAAGAACTAGACAAAAATGAAAATTTAAGTGATGATAAACTAGATGAAGAAAATCCAAAGATTGCTGCACATATGTTAAAAGAAAACGATAGGACTCAATTGCAGCCTTTAGAAACCCTGAAGTTAGAAGTTGGAGAAAATGAACAAATAGTACAGATTTTTGGAAACAAAGTGGAACAAGTAGAAGAAGTTAAGAAAGAGGCAGAAAAATCTCCTAAAGGAAAAGGAAGACGAAGCAAGACAAAAGATCTTTCTTTAGAAATTATAAAGATTTCATCATTTAGCCAGAGTGAAGCAGGAAGTGAACCTCATATAGAAGCTCATAGTCTTGAATTTTCTTCATTAGACAATAAAAACTTTGCTACTGAAGATGAAATTGATCAATGTACAAAAGAAAAAAAATTGAAACGGAAAATATTAGGACAATCATCACCAGAGAAAAAAATAAGAATTGAGAATGGAATGGAAATGACAAATAGTGTATCTCAAGAAAGGACCAGTGATTGCATTGGATCTGAAGGAACGAAAAACTTAAATTTTGAACAGCACTTTGAACCAGAAAATGAGGGAATGCCATCGTTGGTAGCAGAGTCAGACCAATGCATTCAACAATTGACTAGTGAAAAATTTGATAGTCCAGCTGAAGAAACTGTAAATACTCCACTAAAAGAAGAAGAGGATGCAATGCCTCTGATTGGGCCTGAAACCTTAGTTTGCCATGAAGTAGATTTGGATGATTTGGATGAAAAGGATAAGACCAGTATTGAAGATGTAGTAGTTGAAACCTCTGAGTCTAACTCTCTTGTTTCTGTTCCACCTGCCCTGCCTCCCGTAGTCCAGCATAACTTTTCAGTAGCTTCACCACTTACTCTCAGTCAAGATGAGTCTCGAAGTGTAAAAAGTGAGAGTGACATAACGATTGAAGTTGATAGTATTGCTGAAGAATCTCAAGAAGGTCCCTGCGAGAGGGAATCAGCAAATGGCTTTGAAACCAGTGTTGCTGCTGGTAACTGTAGCATAATTGTACAAGAACGAGAGAACAGAGAAAAGGGTAAGGATTTTCTAGGGAAAAAATTAGCCTTTATATTAAAACTAAAAATTAATGTTAAGAGTTTTAGGTACTGATGATCTGTAAAGAGTACTTTCTTTTTCTTGTCTTTGTAAAATAAAAATGTGTATGTGGAAATAAATGCAGAGTAGACAGGTGAATAAATATACTTGCTTTTTTTTTTTTTTTCAAATTCTCTCTTTCCCCTATTTCAGGTCAGAAAAGGCCAAGTGATGGAAATGGCGGATTATTGGCAAAAAAGCAAAAGCGTACCCCAAAGCGAACGAGTGCTGCAGCCAAAAACGAGAAGAATGGAACAGGTTGGTATTTTTCAATGTTGGCTTTAGCTGAGTGTTAGTATTTTTTTTTTTTTTTTTTTTTTTTTTTTTTGAGACAGAGTCTCGCTCTGTTGCCCGGGCTAGAGTGAGTGCCGTGGCGTCAGTCTAGCTCACAGCAACCTCAAACTCCTGGGCTTAAGCAATCCTACTGCCTCAGCCTCCCGAGTAGCTGGGACTACAGGCATGCGCCACCATGCCCGGCTAATTTTTTATATATATATATATATATTTTAGTTGTCCATATAATTTCTTTCTATTTTTAGTAGAGACGGGGTCTCGCTCTTGCTCAGGCTGGTCTCGAACTCCTGACCTCGAGCGATCCACCCGCCTCGGCCTCCCAGAGTGCTAGGATTACAGGCGTGAGCCACCGCGCCCGGCCTGAGTGTTAGTATTTTTTAGCAGTTTGTTGGCTTGATCATGTGTGTTACTTTGAAAATAAGTTTGGTTTATTATGTTCTGAAAATAGCCATTTTTTCCATTAACTTTCAATCTGAAGGTGCTTGTCAATTTTATTTAGAAGTGTGATTATTTTTTATGCTTATTCTATTTGTATTTCATATGTAAAGCAGTTTAATATTAGAAGAACATAATTTGGGAATCTTGAATAAAAGAAAAATAACATTTGCTGTGGTGTTAAATATAGATAAAGTTTACATTTCTGAAGGGAATGTTTTCTGTTAAGCTACAAAAACTGTTTTATAAATAGTTTGGTAATTTTAAAACATGAGGAAATAAAGGTAATTCTAATTGCAACAAACAAGATTAGTAAATCAGAATGGATAGATTACACAAAAAACAAATTTCTGTATACTGAAGAATAAAATTTAGTAGAATATAGTAGAAATAAATTATTTTGAAATATTAAAATTTTACCTCCAAAACATCCCTTCATTTAAGTCTGAAAGAGAAATTCTGCATTGTAGTAGAATATTCCAAGGAAAAGATCATATAATTTATATAACATAAAAGACATTTCAAAGGAAAACCTTTGAGCCACATTTCAGATCCTTAGTAGTCACAGGTGGCTAGCAGTTGGACAATGCAGGTCTAGAGACTAGAGAAAGAGTGATAGGAGGTGAGACTAGAAAGGTAGCTGCAATTACAAAGGGAATATGAGTAACTTTAAGGTGGAGAAGCCTGGCAGACACCACCTCAGTCAAATGATCAAAGTGAACGCCACTTTGATGGGACAAATTGAAATCAGGTACCATCTGACAAGATGCAACAAGAAGAACATAACAGCACATCTGTGATATTCCTGTCAAAGATGTATAACCTGAATCTAATCACGAGGAACCATCAACAAAGTCAAACTGAAGGATATTCTATGAAATAACTGGCCCATAATTTTCAAAACTGTCAAGGAACATCAACATCAACATTTCCTTGAACATCAAGGAAAGAAGAACTATTCCAGATTGAAGGAGACTTAAGAGAACCAACGACTATTAATATTATAAATACAGTATATGATTCTCACCTGGATCCTACTGTTATAAAGAACATTATTGGGTCAAGTAGAGAGATTTCTGTGGCATCTGAGGGTTTAGGTTATAGTAACATATCTGATTTTGAAGGTTGTATTATGGTTCTGTAGAAGTGTGGTGGTTTAAAAAACATATCCTCAAATTCATTGATACTTTTCCCTTCAAGAGGCGAAGTCTAATTCTCCTCCCCTTGAGTATGGGCTGAATTTAGTGACTGACTTCTAACAAATAAAATAAAGTGGCAGTGTTGGTACGTGACTTCGGAGAATGAGTCATACAAGGCCCTGCAAATTCCTTCTTGCTCTCCTTTGGATCACTTCTTGTTGGGGAAGTTGGCTGCCGTTGTTGAGAGGACATGTGAGTGATCTTTGGGGAGGACCACGCAAATGAGCCATCTTGGAAGCAGATCCTCCAGCCACTGTCAAGTCATCAGAGCCCAAGCCCTGCACAAAAGTTTGGAGTGCACCCTCACAAGATTGCACCATATAGTCAAGCTGTCCCCAGATTCTGACCCTCAGAAACTGTGTGAGATATTAAACATTTGTAGTTTTAAACTGCAAAGTTTTGGGCTAATTTTAATGCAGCACTAGATAACTGTACAAGGAGAATGTTCTTGTTTGTGAGAAATACACACTACAGTACTCAAGTCTGGCAAGGCAACTTACCTTACCTTCAAATGGGTCAGAAAAAAATTTTTGGTATTCTTACAACTTTTTTGTAAGTTTAAAGATTGTTTCAAAATAAAAAGTTAGAAAGAGTTAAGAAGGAAGGAAGGAAGTGATCAGTTTTACTTTTTGGAAAGACTCTTTGGCTTGCTTAACTAAGGCAGTGAAAGAAGGGATGAATTAAAGAAATATGTTAAATAAAATACTAGGATTCTGTTATGATTAGTCAGGAATAAGGATTTAATTAACTGAGATAAAAAATATAGGAGTAGCAACAGGTTGTTGGAAGAATAATTTGGGGAATGTTGAGTTAGAAGTACCCAGTATTGAGAGGAAAAGGGGTTTGGAGCTGAGAAGAAAGTCTGCTTTTAGAAGATGATGAAATTGCAATGGAAGAGTTGTAAAATGAGAAGAAAAATGACCAAAAGTAGAATTATGTGGGATGCACCCTTTATATTGGCCAAGAGGAGTAAAGTAGTAACTGTCTCAAGATAAATGGAAATCAGTAAACACTAGTGGGTTTGAATAAGAAAGAAATTTCAAATGCTTTAGATTGAATATTGAAGTAGGATTAAAATACATTCATTGAATTTGGCCAACACTAAGTTTTAGGGACCCTAATAAGAGCACATAGCCATGGTTAGAAGGTTAATAATGAATTTCTCTTTTAAGAAATTTGACCCTAAAGAGAAAAAGTGCCAACTAAAGAAGGAAGTTTTCCTCTCCTTCTTTCCTTCTCTTTCTAAGGATGGGAAAGATCTAAGCATCTTGGTAAACTCTAGGAAAGGAAGGAGTTGAAGATTAAAGAACATGGATAATTGATATTGGGATATTCCAGAGGAGCTAGGAGTAGGTGGTTTAAGAGCATAGCTGAAGAGATTAGTTTGTCCAGAAACATAGTCTCTTCTTTCTTGAGACCAAAAAAAAGAAAAAAAATTAATAAGGCAATAAGGACAGAAACAGGTAGGAAAGTGGCTGGGAATTTGGTGTGTAACTGTCAGCTTTGCCATTCCAGTAGAAGGTAAGATTGCCTTGTGAGAGTGAATAGAGTGGAGATAGGGTGTAGAAACTGAAAAAAAGGAAATAAAATTGAGACCTCTAATTTGTTACCAAGGGAAAACCAAAAGCTTCTCCTCTCATGAATTTGCTGGGGAGGGAGGCAGAGTTGCAAATAAATATCTCCTCACATTTTATAATACATATATTAAAAGTTGGATATTGTATACATTAACATCTTTTTTTGCTCTTTTTCATATAGTTGGGGTTGATCCTCTTTTGGGTTATTTTTAGGTTTTGTTTTAAACATAAATGGGGCAATACTGTATTGTTTTATAAGTTTGTTTTTTCACTTAACAATATATATTGGGTATTTTGCCATTTTTGTTCTTACGAACTAACTCTAGCTCATTCTATTTAACAACTTTAGCAAAGTATTCAATAGTATAGAATTTTTAACCATTTCCCTATCAGTGGGCATTTTGGGTTATTTCCATTCTTTTTATGGTTTATAAACTTTGTGCATTTGTGCACTTATTTCTGTAGGATACCAAGAAGTATAATTGTTGGATCTGTTGTATGTTGATATTTAAGATTTTTATCATTTATAATGTCTGAGCCAAATTTCTTTTATTATAGGACAAAGCAGTGATAGTGAAGATCTTCCCGTCCTAGACAATTCAAGTAAATGTACCCCAGTAAAGCATCTTAGTGTATCTAAGCCTCAGAAACTTGCACGATCTCCTGCAAGAATATCCCCTCACATCAAAGACGGAGAGAAAGATAAACACAGAGAAAAACATCCGAATTCTTCCCCTAGGACATATAAATGGAGCTTTCAACTCAGTAAGACGCTTATAGAAAACCTGATAAATGTATATTGTAATGTGGAATATACCTTAAAATGTCAACTTGGATTAATGTTAATAAAATAAGAAATAATGATTAACAAATTTAGTTAGGTAGTCCAAATATTATCAATAATAACCACTTGTTATCTTAAATACAAATCTGTGTCTTTTCATAACACTGACTTGCTAAATATTGACTGCAAGAGGATCTCCAGTTAAGAAATAAAATCTTGTTATGATTTATATAAATCAATGAAACTGAAGTGCCTTTTGTAGTACTGATAATTAGAAAATAACTAATTGAAGAAACATCTATAGAAACTAACAATTCTGATAAATTAATTATAGATCAGGGTTGCTTTGTGTTTATGTTTTCTTATGTTTTTCTGATCATTTAAGTAATGTGTGTTTAGTATAGGAAATTTGGGATATAAATAGAACTCTTAATCATCAATTTAATTCATGTATTTCCTGTTTCTAGAGCCTAATTTAGCTTAATATAGCTTTTTAGTTTAATGTAATTTTTATAATAGGTATGTTTTAATAAACTAAAGATTTTGTTGATATATAAGTTAGACTTTTGATAGAAATACCATCTTTTTTTTCTCATATAGTTATTTAAAAATCTAAATTAACTTTTTCCCCCTTAAGATGAATTAGATAATATGAACAGTACAGAGAGAATCTCATTTCTTCAAGAAAAACTACAGGAGATCAGAAAATATTACATGTCTTTGAAGTCTGAAGTTGCAACCATAGACAGGAGGAGAAAAAGATTAAAAAAGAAAGACAGAGAAGGTAATTTTATTATAATTTTTCTCACCTTATGTTTCAAATTTATATCCTATCATTTAAGAAGATTTAAGTCTGTTGCTTTTTAACTGTAGTACACATTCATTAATTGCTGTTTTTAAATACCTAGTCTTCTTTGTTGCTATTGTTGAAGTGAGTGGGTCAACTGAATTAGAGTGAGACCCTTCAAAATGAGTATGAACTGTTTTACAAATGAGTGATTTTACTAAATGTGGTGGTTTCTCAAGTAGAGCTTACTCCCTCTGAATGTTTGCTCAACAAACATTTATTGGCTGCCTATTAACAAGTGCTATATTTGTTATTATGGGGTTCACTAAAATAAATAAGGCATAAGGCTTATCCTCAAGGAGATTATCTTGTTGGGATTATAAGTCATTTCCTAAGCAATTACAGTTTAAGGCAGTGCAGCTCAACAACTTTAGTGAGTATGTACCATGTGCCAGGCACTCTGCCATGTGGTAGAAGTACAGAGATGAATGAGATACAGACTTTGATCTCAAAGATCTTAACACATAGTGGGATAGTGTGTGCCCTAAGAGTGATATATTAACTAGTAAGTACAGGAGTTAGTGGAAGGAGAGGTTACTTTGGAGTAACCATGGAGAGGGAGTAATGTCTGAGTTAGACCTTAAAAATTTATAGGATTGATTTTTAGTTAAACATGGACATGCTCATATCTGTGATGAGCATGGGATGCCCCCAAGCCCCACTAAAATAACAGTAAAGGAAATTAAAAGCCCTATGTCCACAAGGACAAGAGAATAAGACAGCTGACTACAGCACATAAGAAACGTCAGCAGGCCAGTGTGGTGGTGCACACCTGTAGTCCCAGCTATTTTGGGAGACTGAAGCAGGAGGATCCCTTGAGGCTGGGAGTTGGAGGTTGCAGTGAGCCACGATGACACTACTACATTCCAGCCTGGGTGACAGAGCAAAACCCTGTCTTTATATATATATATATGTATATATATATATATACACACACACACATATACATATATATAAAAAAAAAGGAATGTAAACAGCATATCTTTTGGAAGCTGAGCATCAGATGGGCCATTGTAACTGTTCTAGCAGATGAGACAATGCTAAAACCTAAGCTTGCTTGTCCTTGCAATGGCACAAAATGAAAAGCAAGTTAATAAATACCTATAATGCCAGAAAAGCTCTCAAGGGAGGGATATGGAATAACGCCGAAAAATGGAGTTTGCTTGAAAATGGAAGGAGAAATTGGATTCTCTCCTCCTGCTTTGTGAAGCAAGGCTACATCTCTCCCCCAGCTCTAGCAGAAAATAGATTAACTTAACAGAAGGTGAAGAGAATCAGTAGGCTTAAAGACTCAGGGACACCAGCAATAGCTGAAGGTAAGGGTTAAGTGCTAAGCCAAAGATAATGGATGCAGTGAAAGTCTGCATACTGACTGGTAAGACTGCTGTCCTGCTTCCAGTGCAAGATCTAATCCTCTTGGCTCCCTGAAAGCTGGCAGCCAAGCATATACTCATTCTTGGGAGTAAATTGGAGAATTCTAAAGAAAATGACCAACCCAAGGAAAAATGACCTAACATTTGGGCATTCCTGAACCAAAAAGCAAGATCCTGTCCAATCATTACAGGTGCATTGCCCATATTGAAAAGTCCTGCTGCTCATACACAACTTCCAGTCAGCTTTCTAATGTCCCTCTCTTAAATATGGAAGCCACATGACTAGATATTTGAGGAAAGCCTTTATATAATGACAGAAGCCAAAGAAAAACAGAATAAAAAGGAATTTGGAAAAAACAGATAGTATGCCATATTGGGGAAAAAAAAAAAAGGCACAAAATTATAGCCAATAGTTAATACTGGTTGAGTATCCCTTATCCAAAATACTTGGGACCAGAAATGTTTTGGATTTTTTCAGATGTTGGAATATTTGCATTATACATAATGAGATATCTTGGAGACGGAACCGAAGTCTAAACACAAAGTTCATTTATGTTTCATATACACCATGTGCACATAGCCTGAAGTTAATTTTATATAATATTTTAAATAACTTTGTGCATGAAACAAAGTTTTTGTTACTTATGTGTGGAATTTTCCACTTGAGGCATCATGTCAGCACTCAAGAAGTTTCAGACTATGGAACATTTCTGATTGCAGATATTTGGATTAGGGATGCTCAATTTGTATCTAGAGATAAAGGAAAAAATACTACAACCTTGAAACAAAAGCATGGCTACTATTTTAAAAATTTAGAGAACAAGAAGGATCTCTTAAAAATATGATAGCAGGAATTTTTTTTAAATTCCTTGAAAGGATAGACAATAACGGGATTGTCTATCTTCTTCAGTAGAGGGTCAAAGATACAATAGGAGAAATCCCAGTAGAGGGTCAAAGATACAATAGGAGAAAAGAAATAAGAGATATAGGATCTGCCAAAAAGATCCAACTTCTGAATCATAGGATTTTTAGAAAGAAAGCACTGAATAAACATAGGAGGAAATTATCAAATATTACTTTAAAAATTCCAGAACTGAAGGATATGAGTTAAAAGATTGAAAGGATTTGCTATACCCTCTATAAAGAATGGGGGGGAAAATCCAAAGCACATCATGAAATTTCAGAACTCTATGAATAAAGAGATTCTAAAAGTTTACCATATAAAGGTTCATACAAAAGAAATGGATCTCAGAACATCAGGTTTCTTATGTCATATTTCTCACTGGTAGTACTAGAAACTAGAAGCCAAGCTAAGACAACAACATGGGATCCAGCAAACAAGGAATCCTACATAGGAAAACGGTAAAGGAAAATCAGGAGGTGATGGTGAATGGAAGCTGTAGGATGACCATTACACAGCAGGCCTAGAAAGCAAGTATTCTAGGAATAGGATGGAATCCGAGGGGAGGGCTCCAAGAGGATGTCTTTAAAAAAAAAAAAAAAAAGGTAAATTACTTGATACCCTTGACCATGTTGAGAGAAGTTTTCTGCCCCTGGCAGAGATTCAGGGGATAAATTATAGGTAGAATGACCTGTGTCATGTGTGGTCTAGAATCATTCTACTCCAAGTCCAGCAGTTTTTAGTTACTGGAAATAACTAAGTGGTGCAAATATCAGACGTTCCATGTTTGTTCTTTTCTTTTAAAAACTGTAAATAGCAAGAAGTCTTTATGGAACTTTTGAATATAAAAAGAAGAAAAGAGCAAATTAACAAATTGAAATTTCTTCAGAGAACGCTCCACTGGTTTGGTTTCTTTTCTAAAGGTGATACAAGTTTCAGACAACTAGAAAGTTTTTTTTTAATTATAGTCTTTGTCCCTTTTTTATTTTCTTAATTTTTTGTAGGGAGTCATTAAGTTGAGATATTGAGTGATTTCAAGCATGCATAGAAGACATTGTTGTAATGATACTTGAATAAAGAAAAATTGAAATTTTAAATAAAATAATAGCAATCAGGCAAAGATTGGCAGGAGACAGAGTTTTGCAAGGAAAGAAGATAAAAGCAAAAGCTGAAAAATGGCAAAGCACCTAATGCATAGGGTAGTGATCCTTAATTTGTGTTGTGTCCTCCTAGAGAGATTTATGTCAAAGCCATTTGAGGACTTTTTTTGTTATTACACACTTGTACTTCCATTCTGATCTCTCTTATTCTCATACTTGACAGTTACAGGAAATTCTCTGGGTTAAGTGAATTCTCTCATGATCCTATGACCCAGAAATAAAGCAGAAATTCCCTATGGTGAGAATTTATCTCAGGTTGACTTTGTTTCTGATTTGGGGCAAGCGAAGTTCCTTCTTGGGATCTTCTAAGTAGGGGTTTAAGAGTTTATCTGTCTTTAATTTTAATATTTTATGATGTCTCTTAGAGAAGGGGTCTCACCCTGACACCTAGCTGGAGTGCAGTGGCCAATCATAGCTCACTGCAGCCTCGAACTCCTGGGCCCAAGGGATCTTCCCACTTCAGCCTCCTGAGTAGCTAGGACTACAGGCATGCGCCACCACACCCAACTAATGTTTTTAATTTTTTGTAGGGACAGGGTCTCACTGTTTCCCAGGCCAGTCTCGAAGTGATCCCAAAGTGCTAGGATTACAGGTGCAAGCTACCACACTTGGCCTTATGAATGTATTTCTTGAACTGTTGAGTTACTTAACTGACCAAAGATTAATTCCACTTAATGGAGCCATACAAAATTTTTGCTGACAATTGGTTATTCCTTCATGCAACATTTAAGAAGCCTGTGATTGGAGTGAATAATGTTAAGAATTTTATTTGTAACTTGCCATTAGCTAGGTATCTTTGTGTAATAGTTTTTGAGTCTAATGTAGTTATTTTCATCCGACAGTGTCTCATGCGGGAGCCTCCATGTCATCTGCTTCATCGGACACTGGAATGAGTCCTTCATCATCATCTCCCCCACAAAATGTACTTGCTGTAGAATGCAGGTGATAAACATTTTCTCTGCCTTCCCAGCAGTTTGCTGCCATGGACATAAATCCCAAAACCCTAAAATACAACCACCGAAAGCACTCAACTGGTTTGACATTGCTAAGTATATCCTGTATACTTTTCCAGGCTGGATTATATCTATTCCCTTCTCTCTTCTTTTTTCTTGTTGCAAAAAATAAGCTGATTAATAAGTGAAGGTGAGGCAGCCTGCCATATTTGTCATAATTTTTCCTCTTCTTTTTTCATTTTTTGTGATATAGAAAAAAGGGCACTTAGCAAATTTGAATTTGTATAATAAAGCTTTCAGGGGTTAGAAATCATAGACAAGCAAGTGCACATGATAAACATCAAAATATTATCCAGCTGAATAGTTACTGCTGCACTTTCACTAAGATGTATTTGAACACTTGGTGAGTAGGGGGTTTATGTTGTGTTTTTTTTTTTAACTGTTGTTGTTTTTTTTATTTTTGTGGAAGCACTTGCTATTTAGAACTGCCAAAGTATATGTTCAGCAGTGTGCCCAGGTTTAAGGTGTAAATGGGACAAAATAAATTGTGAAAGGAAGTGTAGTTGACTGAAAACTACAGTTGTAATAAGTCTTCCACTTTTTATAGGATTTTTGAGCACACAATTATGCAAATATTTTAATGTTATTAATGTTTACAGTGGAATTGTGAATAAGTTTTCAGTGGACTATCTTATCCCTTGACAAAAATATTTTGTCTTTTTTCTATGTAATTTCAGAGTTTTTATTTTGTTACAAAAAGACAAAAATGAAATATATAACAACAATGAAGTTATTTAACAAGATTTCTAAAGCTGAAAATTTTGTGTAAAATAAGGTATTATCTTGCAACTTGTTAAATATATTTATTCAGACATTGGATGTTGTATTTTTATGTATTTTTTAAAATATTAATAAAATTGAAAAAAAGAAAATTCTAGGTTAATTCACTCTTTGGATAATAATAGCTCTCAGCTGTCCCTTTTACAGGAGGTTGCATCCAGCAGCCTTGCTTGTATTGAAGGGGGTCTGTCTCAGCCTTCAGACAGTATATAGATCTATAAATGGGCATCTGGATCATTAAAGTACGTCCTTGTTTAGAAACTTTGGCAGTCCTAGTATTTAAACTGTTTTAAGGATCAAATTTTTGGTTGCCCTTAAGATACTTTGTCACAGTTTTTATGTTTGCTATACTGCCGAATAAATTTATATCTCCCAAAGTTGAGATGCAACAACTAAGTAAAGCAACTATGTATGCTTTGTCTGTGAATTGTTCCACAGACTGATACATTTTGTAAATAATTCTTCAAAAATCATGTATTTAAAGCAGTTTTGCATATATACATTCTGTAAAAAGGTGATTTTTTAAAAAGCAATTTTTAAAACCATGTTTGTACATTGAAAGGGGTTTTTTTTAAACCTCCTTTTCTGTGTTTAATATGCTGTAGAGTAATAACCTAGATGCTCTGTATATCAGGATCTGATTTACAAGAACAAAGTCAGAGCTAAACACTAGTGATGGCATAAGCATTACTGAAATCATTGTTTCTTAATTTCATTTTACCACATTGTGAACTTGTGATTCAGATTCCTTCCATTTTCTCAGAGAATTAAAAACAAAAACGTACTCTTGTAAAATGCACTTTTTTGTCTTTTCTTTGCAAAGCAGAAGTATTTCAATGTAAAATAAAAGTGGAGCTCAGTGGGCAGTATTAATAAAGGCCATGTTTTAAACATAGGCTTTATATTTTTAGTTTTCATTTAAATGATTGCTTTTTCTGTAAGTGCCAGTGACTTACAGTTGGAAAATCCAATTTCATAAAACAAAGCATTTCAGTATATTCTTCACAGCTTTTACAATAAAATATTTCTAGTACTGAATTACAAAAATGAAAAAATGTCATGCAAGTCCAGTTGGACCTAGGAGGCAACCTTAGATTTATATGTTAGATATTTTAATGATTTCCTTCAGTATCAATTTAGTAAATCTGAGATAACTAAGTTATCAGCTTAAGTAGTATCCCTTCTAATTGATATAAATTTTTTAATGAAGTATTGGGATGTTGCTAACAGGGAATAAATTTGTATATTCATTGTATAGTTATATAGACACTGTTAAAATCCTTTTATTTAGAGGTTGGAAAGGATTATGAAATTAAATGAATGTTGACTAGGTATGACAATTCAGATATTGGGTATATTTTGAGTTCAGCTAAACTTTGAATAGATAGCTCTTACATGTGACTAAGAGAGTAAAAGTGTAAAAGTATAAACCTTCCATTAATATAATATAATGGAAGGTGTTCTCTATAAAATTCAGTTATTTAAAGATTATGGAGCTTTCTGTTTTAGTATTCCATTGTGTGCTCTTATTGTTTGTTTTGTGTTAAATTTCTAGTTTTCCTAGCTTTCACTAAGAAAGATGGTTATACTTAACACATTTTAAAAGACTACTGCATACTATGTCTTCTATGAAATAGCTTTAAATTATAGAAATCTATATGGATTAACCTATGGATTTGCTTATGTACCTTCTTATAGGCCTTGTAATTTAACATAGCTATCAAAATTGTGAAAGCATTTGAAACTATATTCAACCGCACATAAAACCTATTACCAGAATTCATTCATCAACAATTTATTGAGTATCTTCTATGTGTCAAGCATTATGCTAAGGCCCAGGAACCAGACAGTGAACAAGACAGAAAAACATCTCTCTTCTTCATGGAATGTATAATCAAGGTATAATCAATGAGGTAGATGTTAAACAATTAACTCATAATTCTTAGCTGCAGGTGTGATAAGCATATGAAGTTCCAGTGTGCCATGAGATAACGGGATTATGAATTGGCTAGAGAAATGGGATGGGAAATATGGGAAGAGTATTGTGTTCCAAGCACATGGGGGAGGAGAGATGGGTAGAAATGATCCAGGTAATGACCCAGGGCAAGAGTAAACCTGAGGCAGGAGCCAGGTCAAGAAAGGCCACTCAGGCAATGCTCAAACCCTGAACTTGCCCACCTCTGCCTCTTGTTTCTGTTCCCCAACCAGTCTCATCCTTCTTGTCCAGAGCTGTCTCAAGAGACACTTTTCCATGAAGCTTTTGCTGACTTCTCACCACCACCAGAATATTGCCCTCATTTATGTTCTGATAGCTTTTCATTCTGTGTTATTTTATTTGACAGTTTACCTTGTATTATGTTTACCTGTGCATTTGTGTTTCTGCCCTACCAGATGATTAGGTTCTTAAATGCTCCTAAGTCACAGGTGTATTCCACAAAATGCCTGGTCCAGCATTCAACACCAAAAAGGTGGTCAAAAACTATTTAATTAAATTGCGAAAAAATACTTTCAATTGCTATTGTTTGTTTTTTATCAGTGATCCTTACGTACAAAGCTAGGCATTTAAAAAAGGTCTTTAGGGTTCTTTCCACAAAGTGGTACTGTTAAAATATCATTTGGAAAGTATTAAAGTAGACTTATTTAGCAGTTTGATCTTCAACTCAAAATATTCTTAAATTGATGAGTTATTTTTCCTTCTCTCCCTGTTTGTTCTTCCCTCTCCTGTTACTTTCATGTGGTTATACATGATTTTTATCTCATTACAGGAAGAGTACAACAAGTGTTGGCATTCATCATTAGTAAAGGTTGAATGACTCTTAGAATGGAGTTTGTACTAATGAGGAATTTTTAACAAATACATCCTTAGTGTTTTCACAGAGCAGAATTTTTTGTAGTGCTTTAAATTTTATTACAGAATCCAATGATATCTTCCATGTTAACAAGCACAAAAAAACCTTTCTTTATTCATACAGATCCCTTCATGTATCTCTTTAAACAGAACAAGAAGGGTAGTGTTTATGATTTTGGTATTTGTAGTTATTATTAGGAAGCCATCATTATTTTATAATCTGTGTCATGCAGAATTCATTTTGAAAGTTCTATTGTGAGGAACTTCCATATAAATATAATGATTCTGCACAAGTAATTGGATTTCTTCTCAAGGCTAATTTACATTAAACAAGGCAATCTGATTCAAGAGTCTCACCAGTTTAGGGTTACCATAGTAAGCAGATAAAAATACGGGATACCTAGTTAAATTTGAATTTCAGAAAAACAACAAATAATTGTTTAGTATATCCCATACAAAAAATGTTATTTGTTCCAAAAGAATCAATCTAAAGCAAATATGGTAAAATGCTAAGATTTGATAAACTGAGTGTTGATCATATTATTCTCTTCTTTGCTATGTTAAAATATATTTAATAAATTTTAAAAATATCCAATGAACTGTTTAAAAATAAGATGAAAATAATTGGTAGAACTGAGTGCCCTATTAATGAATTGAGGTCCATTCATACTATCTCAATCTTATGAAAGAAGCATTGTTATTTTATTTTGACACATGAGAAAACAGGTTCCAAATGGTCAAGAGAGAGTGGTCAAGTAAGTGGCAGAATTAGGACTCAAACTCATTACTTCTGATTCCTTAGTCCGGTTTTTGTTTCATTACGTCAGTACTGTTATGAGAAGCTTCTGTTCCCTGGGAGCAATTGTTGCATTCTTACCAAAGACAGTTCTTGGGCCAGGACCCTTTCTGCATCACATCAGTACTATCGTAAGAAGCTTCTCGGTGGGAGCAATGGTTGCATTCTTACTAAAGTCTGAGTTTTGGGGCCAGGACTCTTTATGCATCAGAACATTGGCAAGTCCCAATTTTGAGGAACAGGAAAAATCACAAGTTTTATCTTTTAATCTCTTATCACTTCCCATTTTTTATTTCTCCTTTCCAAATCTGTCACAAGGTAAAATTAGGTGACAGCAAAAGTTTTGGTTGACAGAGGTAAAATTTAGACAATCTATTGATTTTTTTTTCTGCATAATATTCCAAGTAACACATTGACTTACTAGATTTTTTTTTTTGTCTGAATATCCTTTATTTTAAATTGTGGATGATCTGGCATTTTAATAACTTCTGAAGTTTTTGAGTAATGTATTTTAATTGTAGAAATGTTAGAATATAAAATGAGTTAAAACTAAAAATTACAAATTAAATACTCATATATAACTACTGTTAACATTTTGGCATATGTACTTCCATGTCTTTTGCTATGTGTATAAAAATATCAAACTTCATAAATAAACACCCTAACTTTTTAAGTGATTTTTTTTAGAGATGGGGTCTCCATCTGTTATCCAGGGTAGAGTACAATGGTGTGATCATAGCTCACTGCAACCTCAAACTCCTGGGCTCAAGTGATCTTCCTGCTTCAGCCTCCTGAGTAGCTAGGACTACGTGGAATAGCTAGGACTACAGTGGTGGCCCCGCTAATTTTTTTTATTTTTTGTAGAGACAGGGTCTCACTATGTTACCCAGCCTGTCTTGAACTCCTGGCCTCAAGTGATCCTCCTGCCTCAACCTCCCAAAGTGCTAGGATTATAGGCATGAGCCATCACACCCAGCCCTAAACACCATAACTTTTAAAAACATAAATAGGGTTGTGCTGTATGCTGGTTTTAAAGTCAGCATTTTTTCACTTGACAATATAGTATGAACACTTTTTCACATTAATGAATAATTATTCCATATTAAGTGTTTACCTTGTACTCCATGGTATTGCACATTCCTAATCTATTTTTTGGATGTGTACATTACCAACTTTTAGCTATTTCTTTGTACTATCCATTCTTTAGCATTTTGTGGCATAAATTCATAGAAGTGGAATTACTAGATGAAAGGGTATGCAAAAGTCTTAAGTAGCATTTTCTGAAACTTTTTCAGTATTGATGGGATTATAAATTTTATTCCAGGAATACAGGATTGGCTCAATATTTTTTTTAAAAAAATCAATGTAATTCACCATATTAACAAATTAAAAGGAAAAACTCTATGATGTAGAAAAAACATTTGACCAAATCCAACATCTGTTCTCATCAAAGTAGGAATAGAAGGGAGCTTCTTCAACCTGATAAAGGACACCTATGAAAACTTAACACTTAACATCGTAATTAATGGTGAAAGACTGAATGCTTTTCCCCAAGATTAGGAATGAAACACTCCCACCACTTCTATTCAACATTGTACTGTAGGTTCCAGTCAGAGCATTCAGATAAGAAAAGAAATCACAGGTATCCATACTGGTGAGTTTAGCAAGAATACAATCTAGAAAGAAACCTTCACATATATGAACAAGTGATTTTTGACAAAGTCGCAGAGACAATATAGTGAAGATGGAGCAGCCTTTTAAATAAATGATGCTGGAACAATTGGATATCCATATGCAAGAAAAAAAGAATTTGAATCCATACCTTACACCATATATGAAAACTCAAAATGGATCACAACTTTAAATAGATCACAAAACCTAAAATTATAAAACTTCTAAAAGAAATCATAGGAGAAAATCTTTGTGACCTTGTGCTTAACTGGGTTAATTAAAGATTTCTCAGATATAACAGCAAATGCACAATCCATAGAGGAGCAAAGTGATAAACGGAGTTCATCAAAATTAAAAACTTTGGCTATTTAAAAGACACTGTTAAAAGAATAAAAGAACAAGAAACAGACTAGGAGAACCTATTTGCAGAGCATATATCATATGAAGGACTTGTATCAAGAACATATAAAGAACTATCAAAACTCAAGAGTAAGAAAACAATGCAATTGCTTAAAAATGGACTAAAGATTTGAGCATACACAGTCCCTTAGGAAGATATATGGATAGCAAATGAGCTCATTTAAAAAAGGTGTTCATCAAGAGAATGAGAAGACAAACCACACACTAGGAAAAAAATGTTTGCAAAAGATATATCTGATAAAGGACCATTATTCAAAATAGACAAAGAACACTCAACACCAAGAAAAAAAAAACCCGATTAAAAAACGGGTAAAAGATCTGAACAGACACCTCACTGAAGAAGATATACAGATGTCAAACAAGCACATAAAAAGTGTTCAACATCATACGTCATTTGAGAATTGCAAATTAAAACGAGATGCTACTACATACCTATTAGAATGCAAAAATCCAAAACACTGACAATAACAAATGCTGTTGAAGATGTGGAGCAACAGGAACCCTCATTCATTGCTCATAGGAATGCAAAATGGGATAGCCACTGTGAAAGACAGTTTGGCTGTCTTTGGTTTCTTACAAAACTAAACATAATGTAACCACATGGTCCAGCAATCACACTCCTTAGTATATACTGAAATGAGATGAAAGCTTACGTCTACACACAAACCTGCACATGGTTGTTTATAGCAGCTTTATTCATAATTGCCAATACTTTGAAGGAACCAAGATATCCTTCAAGTAGGTGAATGGGTGAACTGTGGTACATCCGGATGATAGGATATTATTCTATTCAGCTTTAAAAGAAATGAGCCATCAAGCCATGAAAAGACATGAAGAAAACTTAGATGCATATTACTAAGTGAAGGAAGCCAATCTGAAAAGACTACATACTCTATGATTCTAACTATATGACATTCTGGTAAAGGCAAACTATGGAGACAGTTAAAAGATCAGTGGTTGCCTGATCAGTGGAATACAAAATGGTATAACAATTTTGGAAAAATGTTTGACATTTTCTTAAAAAAAAAATACCCCTACCATATGATACAACTAGTTCACCTTGGGTATTTACCCAAGGGAATGAACAGGAAAGATATGTTCATATAAAGACCTGTATATAAATGTTTATAGCAACTTTATTTGTAAGAGTCAAAAAAATAGAAACAATCCAAATGTCTCTAACAGATAAAAGGCTGAACAAATTTTGGAATATCCATAAAATGGAATACTACTTACCAATAAAAATGAACTGTTGATGCAACAACATGGATGTATCTCAAAATAAGTGTGCTGAGTGAAAGATGCCAGACAATGAAAGAGTACATACTGTATGATTCCATTTGTATAATAAATACTCTAGAAATTACAAACTAATCTGTAGTGACAGAAAGTAGGGGAGAGGGGGAAAGAAGGATGGAGGGAAGTATTAAAAAGGTACCTGAAGAAATGTTTGGGGATGATGGATATATGATTACTATCTTGATTTTGGTGATAGTTTTATGGATGTATGCATATGTCCAAATTTAGCAAATTGTACACCTTAAATACATGCAATTTACTGTATATCAATCAGACCTCAATAATGCTGGTTTTTTTGTTTTTTTGTTTTTTTTTTTGAGATAGAGTCTCACTCTGTTGCCTGGGCTAGAGTGAGTGCCGTGGCATTATCCTAGCTCACAGCAACCTCAAACTCCTGGACTCAAGCAATCCTCCTGCCTCAACCTCCCGAGTAGCTGGGACTACAGGCATGTGCCACCATGTCCGGCTAATTTTTTCTATATATATATATTTTTAGCTGTCCATATACTTTCTTTCTATTTTTAGTAGAGACAGGGTCTCGCTCTTGCTCAGGCTGGTTTCGAACTCCTGAGCTCAAACAATCCGCCCGCCTCGGCCTCCCAGAGTGTTAGGATTACAGGCGTGAGCCACCGCGCCCGGCCTAATGCTGTTTAAAAGAAAGATAGCTATCATCCAGCACAGAACCATGCTTTGAGAACAACTATTAATGCCATCTCACTATGAAAATGACCAAAGCTTTTTTCCCCTCCCCAAGACAGAGTCTCACTCTGTCACCCCAGGTAGAGTGCAGTGGCATCATCATAGCTCACTGCAACCTCAAACCCTGGGCTCAAATGATCCTCTTGCCTCAGCCTCCTGAGTAGCTGGGACTACAGGTGCATGCCTGAACGCCTGGCTAGTTTTTCTATGTCTAGCAGAGACAGGGTCTTGCTCTTGCTCCAGGCTGGTCTTGAACTCCTGAGCTCAAGCAATTCTCCTGCCTCAGATACCCAGAGCACTAGGATTACAGGTGTGAGCCACCACACCCAGCCATGACCAAAGCTTTATAGGAATTCTGATCACCAAATTAGCAAGAGTAGTGCCTATATCTGAGAAGAAAATACCTACCTGTACCATGGAAATTTGCCTAAATATTTTTCAATTATTTTTCCTTACGGCCTCTGTGGTAATTTAAATTTCAGTAATCTGTGTATTTCAATTGCTGTGGTAATTCTCCTGGCTTTATATGTCACTGTTTACTTTGTCCCTGAACACCCACCTAATCTAGACAATTTCCCTGGCTCTCCACCTCTCCATTTATCACTTACCACTTACCACAGGAATTAACTATGAGCTCAATGGAAGTGAAGGATGGGAAGAAGGCCTGGAGTGCAGTGGGGTTAGAAGACAAGTGCAATCTGCCTACAAAAGATCATTTGGAGCTGGGCTAAACCCACCACCAAGATTCTGAACACAAATCCAGTCCCAGATCACTAGTAACATTTACTGGATTGTTGATAAGCTCCTTTCCTCCATGTTTACAATCAGGTTTTCCAATAACAAAGTTCTCAACTAGAATACTGAGTTATTATGGGAAGAAATATACAGTATCCAAGAAAGTAATGATATGTAACTGACCCTTGCTTACTCTGGAATTGTGAGGGCCCGGGCTGCTACTCAGCCCCATTGGTAGAGCAGTGATGAGCACCTTGCTTTGCTAGTAATATCAATAAATAAATAGTACATTAGTAAATAGCAGTTGAATAATTTAAAAAAAAAAAAAAGGAATTATTTAGTTAAGTCCTTACCTAGCTTATGCCTTCTCTTTGTCTTAGCATTGAGGATTGCAAAGTCCTAAACCTCTCTGACAGAATAAAGGATCCTCTTTTGGCTAAAACCCCCAAATTTTAGAGTTGCTAGCCATGGGAGGATGTTCACATCCCATTTGCTTTCACTCCCTCCCCTTGCTAATCATTACTAGATTTATCAAAGACCCCTCTGCTTACTTCATCTGAACCCCTGTGCCCTCCCGTTTTCATGGTTCTGACATGACAGTCCTTTCAGACCACAAAGAGTTTCTTCTTAATAAAGGACTGCTGGCTGGGAACTGGTTCTGGCCAGTCTCCTGAGGATGGACAGTTCATAAATTTGTGCCCTACCTTTCACCTTTTTATGTATAGCACCTAATTATAATGCATTTAAATGTTAAATCTCCACCTCAAAGTGATTGCAGGATGTGTGTTACATACCTATAAGCCCAATACCCGTATGTGGTTCTCCCTCATGAATATTCATAGCTCCTCCTGTAGTAGCCTGTTGAATATGTACACTTGGCCAATCCTTTCAGCAAGAGTTCCCATCTTACTCCCTCCCAGTGCCTGTCTCCAGGCTTCTGCCCACGCTACACTTCCCAGCCTGTCAGGATGGCCAGCCTGCAGATTGTAACCCTTTATAAGAAATAATGTCTCCTTTCTAAATTTATAGACTTGGCGACTCTTTTTCAGTCGATAGTATAAAAATAAAAAAAACTCTGGTATCTGGGGCAAAGTCTTACCTCCTTTCTTTCTGCTGTCTGCTAAATAAAGCAAATATTAGAAAGAAAAGCATCTAGGCCCGTAAGTATTGTAGGTCTCTTGGTTGTTTTTAATCTGGGGCCTTTGACTGCCAGGCCCAGCTCAACAAATTAACGTTTTTTCTAGGTTAAACAGGCTAGGCTTCAAAATTCTTCCTTTCTCCCACTATTGAGTTAAGATGGTTAGAGACCTTGGACTCCTGGGTCCTTTCAGGTGACACAGGAGACCAGGTTGGGGACTACGGGCTAGTGTTAGCACTGTGAACTAGGAGATGACCAAAGATGACCTTAGAGTCAACTTAATTTTGCAGGTGAGGGAACACAGGCCTAAGGAGGACCCAGGTCTCCAGCCAACCAGATTCTCTACAATGCTGTGATTTGCCTGAATGAGCGTCCTAGGTATAGTGGCAGGGGCGTGTCTGGGGAAGGGGTTCAGAATTTGGAGTGCGACAGACCTGGGTTCGAACAGAGCTCTGCTACTCGGTGGCTGTGGGGCCTCCCACACACGTCCACTCAGACCGTCTGCCTCCTCATCTGTCCGCAAGCCTCTGAGCAAGGCCTCGGCGAGCCTGCGGCAGGGCGGACAGGAAGCCTGGAGGCCGGGATGGGCCGCCGCGCTGCCGCCCCCTGCCGGCCGGCCGCGTCCTCGCGCTCGCCAGCCCGCGCCCAACGCTCGACTCGAGGGACGCCCGCGGCCGGATGCCCTGCGTCCGCACCCTCCTCGGCCTCCTGGCTGCCCTGGCGGCCTGTGGCGCTGTCGCCTTCCTCGGCTACTGCGTTTACTTAGACCGGAAGCGGCGCGGGGATCCCGCGTTCAAGCGCCGCCTGAGGGACAGTGAGTGCGACGGAAGCAGAGGCGCGGCCGGGCCCAGAGGGCCGCCGGGTGGGCGGCCGGGCGGGCCGGGCCCACGGGGCCGAGGCTGGGACGTGAGTGTCGCCGCCGTCGCCGCTGCTGAGGGGCCCGCGGGGCCCACGCCGGCCTCAGGATGGGCCTCCCCACCAGCACGTGCCGTGTTGTGTTTGCAGAAAGAAGAGCTGAGCAGCAAAGGGCTGAGGCGCGGGCCGCGCAGGTGCAGTGCTTTAGATACGCCCAGGTAGCTTTACAGATGCTGGCCTGGCCGGCCTCGGGTCCCTCAGGTGGCCCGGCAGGAGGTACTTCCCGCGTCCCCGCCCGCCTCCGGGAAGAGGCCTGCCCTCAGGCCCCGTAAGTTCTGCCAGAGGTTTAGTCTTTACTCTCTTCTTACTGAAGGAAGGAGGAACAGATGGGGCTATAAAAAGGCAGCTATGAAGTAAACATTGTGGGAACGCACTTATGTTCATTGGAAGAAGGAAGGGGAGCCTTTGCCCTACCAGAGCCGCACAGGACACTTGGAAACCCAGGCCCGCCACGTATCGCACAGTTACATGGCAATAACTTAGACCTTAGAATCAACTTATTCTGACCCTACACCACCGATTTTTGTCTCACAGGGCCTTTCTTCCAGCCCAGAAACAACGCATCTTTGTGTTCTCTAAAACAGAATTGCTTTTTTTTTTTTTTTTTTAAGATGAGGTCTCACTGTATTGCCCAGGATGGTCTTGAACTCCTGGGTTCAAGCAATCCTTCTTCCTCAGCCTCCCCAGCAGCTGGGATTATAGGTATGAGCCACCACGCCTGGCTTAGTTTTAAAGATAACAACTGCAGTCATCTTGGTGATTGGCGCCAGCTTTAACTAACTGAAATCAGTTCTAAAAGTACTACATGGAATTCTTAGGTTCTTCTATGAAATTTCAGAAGGAATTCTCAACTATCATTCTTTCTGTCAGTCAGCGCCTATTTGTGAGCCTCTTATGTGTGAGGCATTGTCCTGAGGTCTGGCAGAGGTTAGCAACAGGGGAGTAAGAATAACCCCTGCCCCCAAAGAAGGCAGTGGACAAGGTCAACAGATGTAACAAGAATTTAAGAGAAGCTAGATCATTTTCAGGGTAGGATTATCTTGGAGGGTGTTATATTTACCTATTGTTGTTTTAAGCTTAGTGGCTTAAAATGGTATCTATTTTGCTCCTGAATCTGCAGTTTGAGCAGGGCTTGGTGGGGATAGCATCTTTTTGCTCCATTCAGCTTCAGCCAGGATGGTTCCAGGGCAGGATCTTGGGTCATCTGAAAGCTCACTCCTTCATGTTTGGTAGTTGGTGTTGGATGTTTACTTAGCTGGGACTGTTAGCCAGACCACCTTAGACATGTCTTCTCTGTGTGGCCTGGGATTCTTGTTTGTATAGTGAGCTGGGTCCCAAGGGTCAAGCAAGCACGCACGCGCACACACACGCACACGTGCGCACACACACAGAGTTATATATGTAGAGAGAGAGCGTGCCAGACCACGTGCCTATGTGGGTGAGCAGATGGTGCCACTTCTTGCATCATGGAGGCATACTCAAGCTCAGTTTCAAGGGGAGAGGAAATAGACTCTACCTATTGATAGGGGAGGCAAGATTCTGAAAGCACATATGGGACTGGGAATATTTCTGTGGCTGTTTTTGGAAAATGCAGTTTTTCTGCAGAAGACTTTGGAGAGGAGGTGGCATTGAACTGAGCCTGGAAGGGCTCTTGATTTGGGGCCTGGTTTCAGGGAGACAACATTCAGGATGGAGGGAAATGCATGTGCATAAAAATGCAAAGTGGGGGATCTGCCAGACATATTCAGTAAATCAGTTTGGCAAGGGAGTCATAGTGAGGAATAGTGGGAGGTAATGCTGCAGAACTAAGGAGGAGTTGAATTAGGGAAGTCTTGCTTTTAAAGCCAGGTTAAGGAATTGAAATTCAATGGGGAATACTGAAGATTTCTAAGCAGGAATTTTTTAAAAAGAAGGAAAAGTAAAACAAACTGATTGATTAGGCAGGGGTGTGCTTGATGGATTGGAAGAGAGAACAAACAATTGCAGCAATATAGGGGAGAGGTAATAAAAATCCTGAATTATAGTAGTGTCAGTGGTAACTGGGAAGAATAGATAGTTCATGCTGCCTGATTAAAGGATCACAGTGACTCTCAGACCTCAGAGTGCATAAGAATCACCTGAAAGCTTATTAAAATGCAGATTCCTGGGCCCTACTCCCAGAGATTGATTTAGTAGGTCTTAATGAAGCCCAAGAAACTGCAGTTTTAACAGCTCCTTTAGGTGATTCTTTATGAAACACAGGCCTCAGGTTCTATACTCTTCCCTCTTCTCCCTAGAAGGATCCTTACCTTCTCAAAAGTGATCTCAGATGTAGTACTCTAGACCTCGTGTCCCAAGTTTCATCTGCCAGACTCTGTCACCTGGACACTCTGTTGACACCTCTAGCATGTTCAGAAGTAAATTCATCATCTCATCCCTTGCTCCTCCTCCTTCTCCTCCTGTTTTCCTATGATGCTTCTGATATCACCAGTCTCCCTGCTGTGGCCCTGACTCATCATGCTTCAATATCAACTTCATCCACCATAATCAACATCCAATTTTTATTTTTTTTCTGATCTACGTCATATATATCCTACTCCTCTTCTATTTCCATTGCTTCCATGCTATTACCTTCTACCCAGGCTATCGCAATAGTTTCCTACCTTGTCGCCCTGCCTCTAATCATGCTGTCAGAATAAATTCCTTCTAAACTGCAGCTCCAAATGTGTAACTCCTTGTATTAGCTTCCTACTCTGCAGATCAAAGACCAACCTCAGCTTGGCAACACGCCTTCCATGGGTGCCTATTCTATACTGACTGCCTTATTTTTCTAAGGATTGGAAATAATATATGTAAAGTCCCTACTCTAAAGCTGGTCTTCAGTAGTGGTAATTATTGTTGCTGCATTCACCCTATCATAATCCAGCTAAATAAGATCACTTTGGTATGTTCCCTGCAGTTTTGTGTTGCTTGTACTTTCTTCATCAAACTTTCACTGAACCTCTCCACATCTCAAATGTTATCTTTTCTGAGAAACCTTCCCTGATTCTCTAACCAGGATGTAATGTGTTTGTACTTTGAGCCCTAGAGGACATCAGACTTATTGTTATACCTGTGTGATGCCTTTCTCTTTGTTATACTGTGGGCTCCTTGGGGATCAGCACAGAAGTCTTGGTCTTCTCTTCCTTCCAGTTCTTCCTAGTGTCCTGCCCTTGCTCACTAAACATCTATTGAATGGAACCTGTGGTTGTTAGTGATCATTAGCATGTTTGCTGATAAAAGCTTAAAAGACTCCTCTCTAGGCTCATCCCATTTTAAAAAGAGAATTCTTAGGGAAAACAAACAAAAGCCTTCTGGATATAAAAGATTGAGGCTGAATTGACTGGCAGTAGAGTTGACATTTTAGGCTAGGGTTTGCCCATTCTACCTTGAAATACCAGCCCTAGGCATATACCAATGATGACACCATCTTGTGGGTGTGGTTGCCTTCATGAACCAGGCTGCAGCAAACCAAAATATCCTTCTGAACACTCACAAACTGCTCTGCCAGCCCCCCACTATGTCCTTTGCCTCGTTCCTTTTTTAGGGTGTGAGTACAGAAGCCTTAGCATAGCTGCTTGCCTCCCCTACTAGAGATTTACTGCTGCATGAACAGGTATCAAAACCAAAAGACCAAAATGCCCCCAAATAGCCCTATCAGCCAGAGAAATCATTGCAACTAAATCAACAAGCACTGTTAATATCCCAGGCAAGAAAGTAATTTTGCAACATACAAAACTACCTTTGTTATATTAATTACAGTAGGATTTCTGCTGTGTACCTAGTAAGCTGGGTAAAATACGGATAAAAGTTATTATAAGCATCTCAACCTAATTTAAATATGCCATGTATTTTTATCAACTGAAACTGTAACTCCATTTTAGAAAACTGGTTTAAATTTTATAAAGAACAGCTACATTTGTCATACTTTGGATTTAGACACTAGGTTCAGGCTGTCCTTTTTAAATAAAAATTTTGATCAGTAACCATATACCTTACATTCATTACTCATTGTTAAATATTTTATGAATCTTTTAGTTGTGGGATCCAGAAAAGAATGAAATATGGCAACAACTTTTTTTGCAAGAGGTACGGATGGGAGAACTTTGGTTATCTAGAGGTAAGAATGTAACATTCTTTTGTAAGTTATTTTAAAATTGATATTCAAGAAATATTTATTGATTAGTATTTGTATGTCAAATAACTAGCTACATGTGTTAACCAGTTTGTTCCAGTTAAAGAGAAACTATCCCAGCATTTTCACTTCATCACACTGTCCCCCTCCATTACGTTGGTCTTCAAGTTTATGTTGACAGTCTCAAAAGTGGGAGATGGGAAAACAAAGCCAAGCATGAGAACACCTCTTTTATTGTCATGTAAAATTCTAAGTAAATGAATTTTACAAATGACTTAATGTTAAGAATCAGAATTTTAAAATCTTGACTGGTTTACAGAATTTTCCGATTTTCTTAGAATATTCTTAATAAAATACTTACTTTTGTTGGTAAAATCATTATGAATGACCATTTTTGTACTGTGTTTAATGTGGTGATGCCTATAGGGGCTACCATACACTTAGTGGTCATAAACTATATTTGAATTATAATTTATTCCCACCTAATTCCAGATGGATTTGCGAAAACTTTACAATATTGTCAATATTGGCGGTAGATAATATATATTATGTATTTATGTATAAATATTATATACGGTAATCATAATGTTCTTATTCTGGTGTTAAACCCTGGAAAGGAAAAGAAGTTGTCTTAAGACTTCTTAATGTAAGGGATAACTGATGTTGCTGGTAAATCAGCATTGCACCCATCAAGTACTGTATTTGTTTAAGTGTTCCAAACTCCTGTATGCCTGTACCTATTTTTGCCTTTCTGTTCTTTTTTCAAAAGAATTTTTCAACCCATATGTAAGTGGGTAGCATCCTCCAGGATTTATAAAAAGAAAGAAGTCACGATCCTAGACAACTCACAGCAACAGCAATGCCCAAGATTTTTACTTTATTGAATGACCTAAAACCATATAAAGGTTTTGAGAAATGAAGAAAGTTGCAGCCATTCAAAATCATTGCACATTAATTATAATATGAAATTTTAGTATTTTACTGAGTACTGTTCTTTGCTTTTAGATGGAGTAATTTCTTAAGTGGATTAAATATATCTGCCAAATATTTATGGGAAAATGAATAGTTAGAACTGACTTAAATGGTATCAACAGGAATGACTTTACACAGCTAATGAAACTTAAACTAAGGACCTTTGCACAGGCCTCGTCCAAGGCCTCCTAGTAAAACTTTGTATTCATAATTTCATATTCTTTTGTTTTTTTGACCCACAAACCACACACAAGAATTATATTCTTTTTCTTAAACATGGGCCCTCAAATTGTGTAAGCTATGGACCTCACAAAATCTGGATTCATCCCTAGATATGGATACTTCCTGGATATAGGGTCAATTAAAATAGATAAAACCTTTCAACTTTAACTTTTATTGAATTGGGTAGTATATATAGGTAGGGAAGAAAATTCTAAATTATAAGTCAAAAGAAAAAATAACATTTTATTCCCATGCACTTTATGTTTAACAGCTATCATGTGATAGTTTAGATTTTGAGGTGGTTAAGTTACAAATATTTTGATGATTAGAACAAAAATTACAAACTTGGGTTTTTACATTTTTTCCTCTCTCAAAGGTGATAACATTTTTTCTATGAACCCTTAAATTGATTCATTAGCTCTCTAAGGGTTATATACTTTTTTAAATCATCCTGTTATTTTTGAAGGAAGGGTTATATACTTATATAATTTTAATCCAGTTTTCAATCTTGGCTGTTTATTCTTTAAATCTCCATCAAACCCCAAACCAATTAAATCACAATGGGGTGGAACCCAGGTGTATTTTTAAAAATTTCCCTAGATTACTACAATATAAATCCAACATTGAGAACCAGTGTAGTACTCTAATGTGGTAATTTTTCACCTAGTTTTGTGCAATCTTCTTGACATTCTCCATTCCCCTTTGCCATCTCCCCAGTTTTCATTACTTTGCTATCAGGTAGAATATAGTTCTACAGCCATCTCAATTGTGGCTGTCTATAAGGGACCATAGGCCCAATAATTTTGATTGAAATTTCTAGGGAGCTGGTGTGATTAATTGAAAAAATTGTATCATCTCCATGAAGCTATAATATTGTTAATTTCAAATAAACCTTAGTGAAATACTAGTACAGCATTTCAGGTGAGAAATACCGTCTTATTAAATGTGGGAGAATCTGAGAAATACATTACTAAAAACTCAACGATGAAATTTCTCATGTTGAAAATGTACAATTAATTAAAAACTACATAGATACAAAACCTAAGTCTTAAAATCTACATAATACTGAGAAAGCTTGCTTTGTGTATCTAAGTCAGGTCATATCCCTTAAAGTTTTTCAGTTTAAGCTTAACAAATCTTTGGAAAACATTTTTTTCTGTCATGCACTTTTCATATGACCATGTATTTCAACCAATAAATGGAAAATTAGTTTCAGTTAATAAGAACCCTATATATTTAACTGTAGTGAAATATATTTCCTACCTAGTTACATGAAGTATGTCAAAATTTCAATTTCTATGATTATATAATACCAGAAGAGAGGCAGTGTACTCTAGTCTCAATGGTCAGAAAATTAGGTTCTATTCCTAATTCTGGCATTAATTAGCTTTGAAACCTTAAATCATTTCACTGATCTTTGCCTCGGTTTCCTAAAAGTAAAACTAAGTCATTCCATGTTCTAACTTAAACAGAAATGCTATGATTAATTTCCACTCTTCACAAGTTTTTATTGTTTCTTCACAGCCACTCATTCTAAAACCCACTTTAAAACTTTACTTAGAAATCATAGTTCATAAATTTCTTATTTTCTCCCCCTGGATATGCAATTCATGTTACAATAAATCTTGTTTCAATTCTGATAATTAAATCTGTTTTTAAACTTTCATTTAGCTAGAATAGATGTTTCATTTGTAATTATGTTACCAATCACACATGCAAAGATAACCCATCTCATGTTAATAAAAGCAGTCCACACCTTAAAAAAAAAACTCAGTACCCTGTCCCTCATATACCCAAATTGCAGGACGTGAACTTTTCCAGTGCAAGAGTACAATTCTAAACAGTAAGAATACACTTACTGTAATTTGCCTCATAAATTACTCACATTGCAGCTTCACCATGGTGAAGCTCAACATTTCCCCCATTTGTTGTACTCTTCACAAGACTTGTTTATATAGTCTGTAGTTTGATATGCTTTTTAACTTTTAAAGTTTGTTGCTTTCTTGGTAATTTGTAGAATGTCTATTTTGAAGAACTTCAAAATTTTGCTCAAAACTTACCAATCTGTTTCAGGAGAACATAGAATGGGGGTTGAACATCTCAGCAATGCCCTTTTAGTGTGTGGGCAACCACAGGAACTTCTGAAGGTTTTCAAACACACACTCCCTCCCAAGGTATTTGAGATGCTGTTGCACAAAATTCCTCTTATTTGCCAGGTGAGCACATATTTAATTATCTTTGACAAATGTACACCATAAACAACCATGTTGGGCTTGATTATATAGAAATTACGAAGTATGTGTGTGAATTGGCTAAAATTTTGAGTGCAATCTCTGAATTTTTCATTGCTTTTCTTGCTTTAAGATGAAGCAAGCCTATTCTTTCATGTTCCTTTGACTATAATGAACTGTATATTTTGTTGAGTATTATACACGTTTCAACACTTCAACTTTAAAGTAGAACAATACTTCTGCTTTCTATTAACATACAAAACATAGAAATCACTTTGGTAAATATAAGCATACAGGCTAGTGTTCTCTTAAATACAAGTTTAGATTGGTATCAATGAAATCCATTCATAAGCCAATTGATTAACAGGTATTAGTCCACTTACATTTTACCGAACTGTCTGGTATACTTACACATCAACTAGAATTTCCTACAAATGTTTGGATTTCCTTCAGGATTCATTAGTCATAAGACATTACTGTAACTTTGGTTCACTTTTTATTAGACTGATCCCATGTCATGGCTAAGAATAAACTGTATATTATCTATCAGACTCAGAATCATTCATTAGACTCTTAGGTTTTGAACAAAACACAAACAACAGACTCCAGTAGAGCATAACAGTTAACTCTCACAGATGGGATGTTTCCTGAAGATATATGCAAATGTCAGTAGGACAGGAATGTGTAATGCTCACCCTGACACAAGGGAAGCAAAAAAAGGATTGTGGATTGAAATGATTAGCAAGTAACTATTTTATGTATTTACCAGCAATTTGAGGCAGACATGAATGAACAGGAATACTTGGAGGACGATCCTGATTGAAAAACATTTCACCGTATCCACAGTCCAGTCAGAATACTATGGTACTATATAGTATAAACAACTGCTCAGTGATATTTCCATTTATTTTACTTTTAGTAATAAAAATTTTTTTCTATCTCATACATGATTGACCACATATTTTGCTTTAAAATTAACAGTCACAATTGAAGAAACAATGGTTTATTTTTCTAATCAAGTGACCAAACTGCTGAATCTTAAGGCGTCAATAAATGTTGCATCTTATTACTTTCATTGAATAATAAAACCTTCTATTTTGATTATTCCTCATAAATAGCAATTTTCTTCCTCCGGTGGCTTCCATTTGCCAAACAGTCATGACAGATGGTTTAAAATGGTGGCTACTGCTTTCAGGGGGTTCTATCAGATGACTCCTCATTTCCAGTGCAGCAGCTCTTAGCAATCTTTCATCAAAAGTCCATCCATCAGGACTTCTCTATCGTGGCTGGCCAAGGAGTCCTGCTTTGGCTGCCAGAGCTTCATTCTGCTGAATATGATATTCCTGAAATCTCATGGATATTCTTTGTGTCATTTTTAAATATTTCTGTAAGCAATGTTCTGAACAGGTGGTCTAGAAATAAAAAGGGAAGATCCAAGAGGCAACACAAAATAACAATTTTTAAAAATGCATGTATTCCAAAAGAACAGCCAGTGGGTGCTTTTCTTTTCTTTGAATATATCTGAGAATTAAATATTAATATTAATGGGTAGCAAGTGACCATAGCTTTCAATTGTTGACACTTTAATGCATTGACAAGAATATATACTGAATGCCTACCAGTTTGTAGAAACTAAGAACAATGGAATCCCTGCCCTCAAGAAGCTTCTGGACTCGATTTTCTGCTGATGTGCTTCAATATTAAGTGTAAGCCCACATGCCTATCCCCTTATTCAGACTGTTAAAATGTAGACCCAATAGCAAGTTTGTTCCTTTTTAATAAGAAACCTCATTTTCAACGTTCTTAATTCACAACTTTTAAAGAAGAATATTATACTCCTAACTCAATTATTTAATAAGTACTTATTTTTTGCTGGTTATATGCTAAGTTCTTGGCATGCATGTTTATCAACATCTTCCACTGAAGGATGTTTATGTCATTTTGAGCAAATATATAAGTGTTCTGATGAAGGACATTAAAAGTTAAGATTTCTAATAGGGTTGGGTTTTCAGAGTCCACCTATGCAATATGAGCCACCAAATTCAAGCTTTGCTTTTTCCAAAGTCAACTAGAGTTCTCAGGGCCAGAGAGAAAGGCTGTGTCAAGTTTCTCTAGCCAGGCCATCTTGACTGAAAGATAATTAGTAAGAATCTTTGCTGTGGAACAATAACTCAGCAGCCCCAGGCATCTCTAAAATGGTCTGCCTTGGTACAATATGGCTGTCATATTAAATTTGGCATTGTTAAACTCAGTGAGGCCAGGCGTGGTAGCCCACACCTGTAATCCTAGCACTTTGGAAGGCTGAGGAAGGAGGATCACTTGAGGCCAGGAGTTTGAGAGCAGCCTGAGCAACATGGAGAGACCTCATGTCTGCAGGAAAGAGAAATATTAGCCAGCCATGGTGGCATGTGCCTGTTAGTCCCAGCCACTCAGGAGGCTAGGACAGGAGGATTGCTTGAGCCAGGAATTGGAGGTTGCAGTGAGCTATGATGATGCCACTGCACACTAGCCTGGGCAACAGAGCAAGACCTTTTCAAAAAATCATACCAAAAAACAATAAAAACCCCTCAATGCCATGGGGTCCTTGGCTGTTTCAGTGCCTCCAAGCAATGGAACATAAAAGGTAGCCCAAATTCCTGTAGTAAGTTGGAACAAGTGAAATGCTTAGGGTGATCCTATTTATATTATTCATGACAAGCCTGGAGAATTTGAGCAACATGTTTTCATACCTCTTCAGGTTTTACTTCTCTTGTTGTGAAGTCTTTAACACAGTCCAAAAAGCAGGTTTCTGTAAGTTTATTGTAGGTCCCAAGAAATTCCTTAAACTACAAACAAATCAGAAGGTTCTTTAATATTTGGTTTTTAAAACAAAGGTGCTTTGAAAGTTAAATTACCAATATTTTGTATTTAGACAAAATATCCTGTAATACCTGAAATCATAGGTTCTTTTGCTAACTTAAATGGGTATAATATGATCTATAACATAGTCTTATTTTCTAGTTGAATATTTTTTCCGTATCAGTCAAATGAAAAATACACATGCTCTATATCGTTTAATATCCACTTTTGGAAACGAAATAGAAACATTTATTTTGACTGACATGGTTGCATCCAGTGGTACCTTTAACTTTTTTTGCAAACTCCCTTTCACTTAATTAGAATACCTTACCTGTTTTATCTGATCAGATTCTGGTATTTGCGCAGCCATTTTCTTTTGGTACGTTTATTAGTCACCTGATTTAAAAATTGAAAAAAAAAAAAAAAAAAAAGGTTGTTAATCTATAAACAAATGATTTAGGCTAACTGAAGAGTTAGGTAATCATTATTCATATTTTGTAAATTTCTGTGTATGTAATATGCCACCCCCCACCAGTTTCCCAGATCATTAATGACAATAGAGTTTTAAAATATTAGTAGCCATGCTAAAGAATTGTAACTTCAGAATAGACAGAGCAAACTAATTTCACTTAATAAAAGGAAGGGGCTCTTTTTTTAAAAAAAAACTATTTAAGCAACAGAAGTTTGGATTTTATCAAAGACTATTAGAACTTGAATGGGCCTCAGTAGTCATATTATAATACCCTCATTTTTCAGGTAAGAAACAGCCTCACTGGAGACATTCAGGCAAAAGTTGTACAACTCTCAGAACAATAGGGACAAAGGGGACCTTTTCAACTTGATAAAACATCTATAAAAAACCCCATAGCCTACATCCTTAATGGTGAAGTAGACAATATTTTCCTAACATTGTGAGAAAAGATGTCCACTTTCACCACTCTTACTCAACATACTGCTGAAAGTTCTGTCCAGTGCAGTGAGGCAAGAAAAGCAAATGAAAGACATAAAGACTTAAGAAAATAAAACTGTCTCTATTTGCAGATAACAAGATTGTGAACATAGAAAATTCTAATGGATCTAGAAAAAAACTTAGAATTAACAATTGAGTTCAGCAAGGCTGCAGGATACACAATAAACATCCAAACATCAATTGTATTTCTACATATTAGCAATGAATACATGTACACTGAAATTAAAAATAAAATACCATTTATAATTACTCAAAAAAAAAAAAAAAAAAAAGGGATTTAGGGGTAAATCTAAAAAATCTAACAAAACATGTATATAGGGCCTGTATGTTGAAAACTACAGAATGATGACAAAAGAAATCAAAGACCTAAACAAATGGAGAGACATACCATATTCACAGAGAAGATTCAATATAGTTAAGAATGTCAGTTTTCCCAAAACTGATATACAGGCTTATTGCAATTCCTATCAAGATCCCAGCTAGATTTCTTATAAATATATACAAGAGAATTCTAAAATTTATATGGAAAGCAAAGGGACTATTACTAGAATAGCTAAAACAAATCTGGAAAATGAATAATAAAAGTAAACATGATTTCAAGACTTACACAGCTATAGTAATCAGTGCTGTGTAGTATTGGTGTAGGGACAGACAAATAGATCAATGTAACAAAGAACTCAGAAATAGATTCACACAAATAAACCCAACTGATTTTCAGTAAAGGTATAAAAGCAATTAGATGAAGGAAGGATAGCCTTTTAAACAAATGGTACATCCATAGTCACAAACTTTAACCACGAATTAAGTCTCTCACCTTACATAAAAATTTACTCAAAATGAATCAGGGACTTAAAAAGTAGAAGATAAAAGTATTAAAACTTTCAGAGAAATATGAGAAAATCTTAGGGCTTTATAGCTAGGTAAAGAGTTATCAGATTTGATATCAAAAGCATAATCCATAAGACGAAAAATTAATAAATTAGACTTCATCAGAATTAAGGACTTTTGACAAATTACTGCTAAAAAAATGCTTTGTGAAAGATATCATTAGTAGAATGAAATGACAAGCTACAGACTGCGAGAAAATATTTGCAAATTGCATATCTAACAAAGAACTAGTAAGTAGAAGATACCAAGAACTCATAAAATTCAACAATGAAAACAACTAGAAAATGGGCAAAAATTATGAGAAGATATTTCATCAAAGAAGACATACATATGGCTAGTAAACACATGAAAAGATGTTCAACATCATTAGCAACTAGGGAAACAGAAATTAAAACCACAATGAGGCCCAGAGTCATAGTGCATCCCAGTGCTTTGAGAGGCAAAAGGATCACTTGAGGCCCAGGAGCTTGTGACCGGCCTGGGCAACAGAGTGAGACTACGTCTCTACAAAAAAGTTTTAAAAATTAGCTGGGTGTGGTCATATGCAACTACCATATGACCCAACAATAGCATGTCTGGGCATTTATCCTAGAGAAATGAAAATTTATGTTCACACGAAAACCTGTATGTGAATGTTTATAAGAACTTTGTTCATAAAAGTCAAAAACTGGAAACAACCCAAATATTCTTCAGTGGGTGAACAGTTAAGAAAAACTAGTACATGTATACCATGGAATATTATTCAGCAATAAAAAGGATGAGGTGTCAATATATAACAACAGCCTGGAAAATTATGAGTAAAAAAAAGCCAATCCTAAAAGATTATATATTTATACAATGACAGCATTTCCCCACCCCCCCCCCCTTTTTTGAGACAGAGTCTCGCTCTGTCACTGGGCTAGAATGCCATGTAGCTCACAGCAACCTCAAACGCCTGGGCTCAAGTGATCCCCCTGCCTCAGCCTCCCGAGTAACTGAGACTACAAGCATGCGCTACCTCATCTGCCTAATTTTCTCTATTTTTAGTAGAGACAGGGTCTCACTCTTGCTCAAGCTGGTCTCAAACTCCTGAGCTCAAGTGATTTGCCTGCATTGGCCTTCCAGAGTGCTAGGATTACAGGCATGAGCCACCCGGCCCAACCTACAATGACAGAATTACAAAAATGGAGAACATATTAGTGGTTACTAGGGATTAAGGAGTGGGTGGGATACGAGGGAAGTGGGTATTGTTACAAAGGCAAGGAGAGACCTTTGTACTAGAATATCTTGACTGTATCAATATCCTGAATGTGATATTGTACTCTTTTGTAAGATAGTAACATCTTACAAAACTGGGTAAAGGGCACAAGAGATCTTTGTATTATTTCTTATAACTGCATGTGACTCTATAATAATTTTAAAAGAAAAATCAGCCGGCACCATGGCACATGCCTATAATCACAGCTACTCAGGTGGCTGAGGCAGGAGGATCACTTGAGCCCAGGGGTTTGCAGCTGGAATGAGCTATGACTGGGCTACTGCACTCCAGCCTGGCTAAGAGAGCAAGACCCTGTCTCTAGAAATATAAATAAATGAAAGAAAAAAAATGATTCTGTACAACTTTATAGTCCTTGCCAAAGAATAAGATACAAGTTCCAAACTAGAATTCTTTTGGATTCCCACTAAGAAAAGAATCTGAAAAGATCCAAGAACTAGGAAGACAACTTTTTTTTGGAAGTATTAAATGAAAGCATTGTTTTGTGGGAACTTTAAAAATACAAGGGTAATAAAACAGGCATCAAGAACTTGGTTTACCAACAGGCTTCCAGCTGAAAGTACAAGAGGTCACCCACTAGACCTTGGGCCTTTTGTATTGATGAACTAGTACAGTACACCACTGTCCTTCAGAAAAACACGCAGCAAACTGGACTTTCTACAGGTCACACCAAAAAAGAAAACAGATCTGATTTCCTTACTTATAACACCTTAGAAATTTACATGATTGCTAATAGTAATACCAAAATCTCATTCTCTTTTTTATTCCTATCCTTGTATTTCTTTGGGTTAAAATTCATATTTACTGACTTTTCAACCAGAGGTCAGAAAGGCAGAAAGTATGAAATCTTTAAATGTTCTTTAAGTTTCTTTCTTTTTTTTTTTTTGAGACAAGAGTCTCACTCTGTCACCCCACCTAGAGTGCCATGGTGTCAGCCCAGCTCACAGCAACCTCAAACTCCTGGGCTCAAGCAATCCTCCTGCCTCAGCCTCTCAAGTAGCTGGTACCATGGGTGCGTACCAGCATGCCCTGCCAATTTTTCTAATTTTTGTAGAGACAGGGGTCTCAGTCTTGGTCAGGCTGGTCTGGAACTCCTGACCTCAAGCAATCCTCCCACCTCGGCCTCTCAGAGTGTAAGTTTCAGAGACTGGAACAGTGTGCTGCCTTTACCCTCACTTTCCCCTTATACAATTCATGGTGACAAATGATGGCTGTTATTGAGAAGTCTTTGACAAGATAGATGAGGAGCACCCCAAGTAGTGTTGGTGTGAATATTCTTTATTTAAAATTATTTTTTTGATATTGTCTTTCAACATGCATTCCTTAATCACTTGAACCAAGGAGTTCGAGGCTGCAGTGAGCTGTAATTGTACCACTACACCCCAGCCTGGGCAACTGAGTAAGACCTTGTCTCTTAAAAAAAAAAAAAAAAAATTATATAAACACACACACACTCTCCTTAAACAGTTTATGTTTCTTCTTATAAATAAAATAAAGGTTATCACACTATAAAATATAATTTATTAAGTTTTTGGGAAATAAAAGATAAATAGTTCTACCATTCAAAAACCACTATGGGCCGGGCATGGTCGCTCACGCCTGTAATCCTAGCACTCTGGGAGGCCGAGGCTGGTGGATCACTCGAGGTCAGGAGTTCGAGACCAGCCTGAGCAAGAGCGAGACCCCGTCTCTACTAAAAATAGAAAGAAATTATCTGGCCAACTAAAATATATATAGAAAAAAAATTAGCCGGGCATGGTGGTGCATGCTTGTAGTCCCAGCTACTCGGGAGGCTGAGGCAGTAGGATTGCTTAAGCCCAGGAGTTTGAGGTTGCTGTGAGCTAGGCTGATGCCACGGCACTCACTCTAGCCAGGGCAACAAAGTGACACTCTGTCTCAAAAAACAACAACAACAACAACAAAAACAAACAAACAAACAAACAAACAAAAAACCCCCACTATGTTAACATTATGATTTTTCTCTAGAATCATGATTAAATATTTTAAAAATATTTTTCCAGACCTACAATTAATCTCAAGAGCTAGCAGTCAGCAGTTTTCTTAAGTCTGCTTAAATCTCCAAAGCTATTTTCTATAGGCACCAATATCAAGATTATGGTACACAGAATTGTAAGCAATTGTTCTTAGAAAATACTAGAGACAATTGAGTGAATAAATGATTTTCAGATTTATTTGCTAGTTTGAGGTCTTTTAAATCTTTCATTATTCATTTTGCAGTAATTTAATCATAAGCTCTTATAACTGACAAAGTCCAACAGCCACACAAACCACCTGATGATGAGAACAGGTAGGACTGTGGTTGTCCTTTTATTTGATCCTAGTTTCCATATATTATAACAAATGTTGTTACTGTAGAGGCAAAGATCCAATCAGGGGTTACCTTCTGGTTATATCTCTGAAACCTGGAGAGGGAAAGAAGGAATTAGAGAGTTCTAGAGTCCCTGGCTGTGATCTTGGGAATGATTACAGCAATGCTGTTATTTTTATGCCAAACAAAATATAACATAGAACCAGGTAACTTAAGAGTAAAGGAAGATCTTATTCAGCCATCAAGCTCAAACCTTTTCTGGTGCATGAGTTTCCTTTCTGTTCTGGAAAAGTTGTTCAACTTTTGCTTGAATGTCTCCAGTGAGGCTGTTTCTTACCTGAAAAATAAGGGTATCATAATATGACTACTGAGGCCCATTCAAGTTCTAATAGTCTTTGATAAAATCCAAACTTCTGTTGCTTGAAATGTTTTTTTAAAAAAAGAGCCTCTTCCTTTTATTAAGTGAAATTAGTTTGCTCTGTCTATTCTGAAGTTACAATTCTTTAGCATGGATACTAATATTTAAAAAAAAAAAACGTATTGTCATGCTATCCTTATTTTTCCATGTAGTAACTATACATTACACTTCTTTATGGTTGCCTAATAATCCTAGGAGGAATGGTCAGAAATATCAAGAAACTTACTAAACAGCTGGGGCCTACTAAGTAAGTAAGGTGTTTGGACTTCAAAATCCAGTATTTTCCCCCTTCATACCCCAAAACCTAAAACCATCTTCCAAATAGCCAAACACATGTTATAAGGTAAATGATTAAACTTAGCATCACAAAACATGGGTCTCAACATTAGTTGTTTTATGGTGTGATGCAATAAGGTACATAGCATCACCTATGTGGTATTCTTGCCAAAATGTTTATCTGACTGTGATCATGAGGGAATAATTAGGAAATTCTACAATATGGGATAACTTCTAGGATGACGGGACTGGTCTTAAAATGTCAGTCATAAAGAAAAGGAATTTAGGGCTGATCTAGATTAAGAAGCTAAAGAGTCATGACAACTAAACACAACTTGTAGACCTTGATTGGATCCTGAATCAAAAAAGAAACATTTTTGAGATTAAAATAAAGACATTTTGGGGATAATTGGGGAAATTTGAATATATTAAGTATGATAATCTTATTGAGGCTCTGTAATAGAATGACCTCAAGGACATCTATGCTGTAGAAATTAGGGTTAAAGGTCATGATACCTGAAACTTATTTGCAAATGGTTCAGGAAAAAAAGTGTATTTATATATATATATATGTAGAGAAAGAATGGGAAAGAAAAATCAAATCCAGTAAAAAATGCTAACAACAAAAAAGAAATAAAGAAAAAATCTCGTAAGCCATATTTTTTGTTCTAGGGCTATCAGTGTCTTTTATTCATTAGGTCAAATGTCTAAATTCATCTGAACTAACTTGTTTGATATAACTTAACAGGACTCTACCAGATGACCTTTTATTTTAGATTATTTGCAGCAGGTTTAGGAAGTTATACCCTTCTAATTCACAGCTGTAATTCATCTTATCATTAACCAGAGCAAAACGTACTTTGGAAAGACTACTGCATACTACTTTCAGTTTGAAAAACTAGCTTCAAGGCAAAAAGTATGAACCTAGGAGTACTAGACTAGATGGGGACGAGACTACTTGGGTTTTGTTTTTTGAGAGAGGGTCTTGCTCTGTTGTTGGGGCTAGAGTGCAATGGTGTCATCATAGCTCACTGCAACCTCAAACTGCTAGGCTAGAGCAATCCTCCTGCCTCAGCTTCTCACATAGCTGGGCCTAAGTAGTTGAGTTTTAACATCAGCTGTGATACTAAAGGACTTGTAAGATCCAAATTATTTATTCAAGTCATTTTAACGAGTGCCTATGCTCAGACCTTAGAGACTAGAGGAGAGAAGTCACTGTTTCTTTCACAGCTAAGTTACACCTAGAAAATAAGGGAGTTAATCTCCAAGGCCTCTTCCAGCTCTGACATTGTCATTCTCTTTTAATAAACATATTATACAACAAATTGTGAACAAACAGGTACAGCCTATGAACCCAATAATGAAGGGGAAAACGTAACTGGTGTAAAAAATGATCATTAATTACAGAAACTCATCAAGATACCAAAAAAAAAAAAAAAAATTCTCCAAAGCGGGGCCCTTAAGGTCCCTTTTAAGTCTAGACTTCTACGAAAGTAGACAACTGAGATATAAAAAAGTAAAATTCTTTTTTTAGCTTTTATATCGGACTACATTTTTTTGCTTTGATTAATCTATTTTAAAGGCTCTAGTAAGGCGTAAAGGGAAAGCTCTAAGCGCCACCTCGAAAATTAGCGCATCAGGGAAGGAGTGTTGCCTCTGGTATTCCGTCTACAGAGGATATTTCAGTTAAAGGAGGCTCTTCTACCTGTCGGCTCAAGGTCACGGTGTGGTTACCTTACAGTCTAATTCTCTCACTGTCCCAAAACAAGACTCTGACTTCCCAAATCTGGGTTGGGGCTGGCTCAGGGCCTCAAGTTCCTACCTTCACCCCGCTGACACGGCCCCTGGCTAGGTAAGAACCCGCCCCGAGGACGCGATGCCTGGCTCCGCAGCCCCCGGCAACCCCACGTACACGCGGCGGCCTCCTCCGGAGACCCCACCACCTTTCCGGAGCATAGCCTGCTGCCCCCCGCCCGGGAACCAGGGATTCTGAAGGCAGAAAAAAGAGACCATACTCAAGCACAGGCTCTCGCATCCAACATCTGTACGAGGCTGGGGGGCTGCGCTGGGTTGAGTCTGAGGACAGAGGGTCAGGATCAGGGCAAGCGCTGCGGCCGCTCCATAGGAAAGAACACGTGGGAGCGGTGATGTCAAGAGCACTTAAACCCTTCTACGCTGATTCGTTATAACGCGAAGACATCTAGAGGAAAAAGCCGATATCAAGAGCGAATTATAAAATCACCTAAGAATTAATTTCTGTGGTTTTGTGCTTAGACAACGCTCTTTCTTTCTGACTTCCTCGTCAATAACGACCCGAATCTGTCGAAACTCTTTGGAAGCCTAATTTACTTAATTGGGTACCTCAACGGTTTCCAAGAGCTACACTGTAAACGGTCCCTAATACACACAAGTAGTGTTACCAGCTAAGTCGGGAACTCTTCAGATCTTTGATGAGTCTCGAGTTTTACTTAATGTTAAATCTTGTGGGGCAATGTGCTACCTTAAAAAAAAATAAATCCACCCTGTTTTAAGTATTTTGTCGGGAGTTTGTTTCCACCCGGAGAGGGATGGACGAGCACCGAAGAGCACTTAGCTTTTTGGTTGGATGGTTTGGATGATTTTGTTGGTGCGCATGCGTGTTGTGTCTCAAGGGCGGGTTTAAAGGAAGTGGGCGTTGATCAGCGGGCAACTGAAGCTGTTGTCAGGTTAGACCTGGGACGGCGAGGTTACCGGGCGTCCTGGAGTCCCAGAGGGGTGAATTTAGGTGTCCGATGGTTGCATCTAGAAGGGTGTGTAAGACTCTCTGACTGACGAAGGCTATTAAGCTTCTCATATGGGTGATTTTTAAAACAATAGCGTTTCAGTTTTATCTGCTGGACTCCCTAGTCTCAAACCTTAATCCCGCTTCCATATCTGTTTGGTTTTGCACTACCAGCTCTCGAGTTGGGGAGTGCTCTGTTAATTATGGTTATTGTTGCTTATGCGGCCGTTCTCTTGTCACCCCCACTTTCAGATTCATTTGCGTGATGCATTAATAGACTGATTGGAATTAATGGGTAAATAGGACTTTATAGTCATTTCTAATCCTGGATTAAATACCAAAATTTAAATTTTCAGTTTAGTGGATTTAGACATTTTAATTTAAAACAGTTGACTGCGTGTTCTAAAATCACTTTTGAAGTTTACGTTTTCTTTATCCTATATCCTCCTCGTTCCTTCTACCGCTCGGTCCTCAAAGAGGTGAAAATTTTGTTTCGAAGTGTTATAAACACAGAAGAAAGTTCTTCCAGTCAGAACTGTGGGACTAGTTTTGTTACCAACAATATGAAAGGCTCTGAGGTTAGCCCGGAAAAGAAAAAAAGGGTTAAAGTACCAGCGAGACTTCGTGAGGTAGTTTCTCCAAATCATGGAGATAATTTGGCTTTGCTGAAAGATGAGTTGCCCTGTGTTCCTCCAGCGTTGCCTGCAAATAAACGTCTTCCTGTTAGAACGAGGACTAGCTTGAATGGAACATCATGTGGTATGTGATTCCATGTAGTTTCTCATTTTTTAAAAAAATCTTTTAGTCCTTATTTTCATTTCATTTTGTTTGTTTCAAAATTTGGAGGATTCTTAATGTTTAAATTCCTGGAATGTAAGATAGAAGTCTAGTTTGCACATGTGTTTAAAGACTGAGTCTGTTTCCTGGGAAAATGGCCAGGCAGAGTCTACAATGTTAGAATAGACTGAATGAATGAAACTTTAACATCTCTTATTATGTTTGTTTTTTTTTTTTTTTTGGCGTGGGTTTTTGCACGTTGTTCTTGTTCACATCTATGATGGACACACTTAACTTGTATAATGTGCTTTACTTTTCTCAGTTGTGCTTTTTCCCAAATGCTATATTTTCGTTTTATAGTAGAAAAAAAGCATGGCTACCATTGATGGCTTCCATATTCCAATTCACTTAACCTGTCTAGAGCTCAGTGAAAATGAAGATAACATAGGGTTAACCCACTTTACTGGTAATTTTTAGTATCAAATTAATGAATATATGGGGAAAAACAACAAAATGCTGTAGTAATAGTGCTTTTTTGGTGGGTACGGTGGTGACATTCTAATAGGCCTGCTGTTAAATCAGACTTTTACATCATATACATATTTCACCCTTAGTTTGTTCATGTCCAACAGTGTACTGATATATTTTAAAGCATTTTATATTTATCTCACTTTGTCAGTACTGAACCTTATTTTCCCAAGTATCAATTGTAAAAACTGTCATTTGGATATATTTAAGTACATTTTCCTGATTTTTTTTTTTTTTGCATACGAAGTGTCTTCCAATTGAATCTCACATTAATATGGAGTTTATAGTTCTTGAATCATGCCTATACAGTTTCTAAAGGTAAAGTTCAGATTTAAAAATCACTAAAATTGATTCTTTGATTTTGTTAGGTTCATCAGACTTAACTTCTAGAAATTATCACCAGTGTCCATTAGAAAATCCTACTGCATCAGAAAGTGTAAGCAAAAGGATTCTTATTTATGTTTATGTTAAAATTTTGAGGATCATCAAATAATCTGTTCTTAAACTGTGTTTGATTAGCAATATGCCTTGTTTTTATTTAAATATCACTTAACCAAAACAAGTGTTTTATATACTACAATTGTGACTTGAATAGCATTTGAGACATTAAACAAAAGGCGTTCCCTAGAATTGAGAATACCTATTCATAAGATATTGGCCACTGAAAGAAATATTTTAACTGAAAAGAAACTCTGTTACTATCTAGGGAAGTTATTCTTGACTGCAGGCTTAACAATCTCTTAGCTAAATGAAAAGGAACAGTACCAACACAATTAAAAAAAAATAAAGGGAGGTGTGATTACCTAACATTCTAACTACCATGTGGTCTCTTTTTGAGGGGGGATAGTTCTTTAAGAAATAATAACATGAAACTGTCGTCTTAACTTTTTTTATTATAATGCTGAAAGTATTTGATGATAAGATAATGTTTTGATCATGAAACCTAATGAGACTTTGACATCTAATCATGTTGACCAATGTATTGTCAATTTAATAAGTCTGTATAACGAGAGTTTTTCACAGTGTAATATTTTGAAAATTAAGCCTGGTAAATTAAGAATTAAATTGAGACTATTTACTTGACAACTTTGTTAAAAGCTCACAGTAAAATGTATAATTTTTTGTGTACTTGGTCCCTGAGTAAATGTCTTGCCTTTGGGCTGGTGGTTTTTTATTTCTTTTTTGAGCAGGCTTTTTAAAATGATTAATGCGAATTGTATTCTGTTATGTAAATAATTTCTCAAATGTATGGATAGACTATTATTGTATGATTGAGGATAAATGGGTGATCTTTGTAGTGAAGATCATCAGACAGGATTTTATTTAATATGGGCTTCCAGCTTGTTTTATATAGATTTGCCTAATGTAAAATGTGCCTGCAAAGCAAATCTAATTCAGTATCATTTTACCATAACACAAACTGCAGTCTTTTTGCATGATGTTTTTGTTTCGTGAGTGCGTACCAAGGTTACAGTGTGGATTGACTTGGCCATGTTATTTTAATGAGAAAACTGAAGGAATTTGTAAATTTCCTCACATTTATAAATTTATTTATATTTGGTCCTATTTATATCTATTTCTCCTTACTACCAGAAGATGGAATGTCCATTTTCCTGTTTGGGGCTAATCCTTCCACAAAAACTGAAAAAAAAAAAAAAAAAAAAAAGGCCAGGTGCGATGGCTCACGCCTGTAATCCTAGCACTCTGGGAGGCCAAGGTGGGTGGATCACTTGAGCTCAGGAGTTCGAGACCAGCCTGAGCAAGAGCGAGACCTCGTCTCTACTAAAAATACAAAGAAATTATATGGACAACTAAAAATACATATAGAAAAAATTAGCCAGGCATGGTGGCGCATGCCTGTAGTCCCAGCTACCCGGGAGGCTGAGGCAGGAGGATTGCTTAAGCCCAGGAGTTTGAGGTTGCTGTGAGCTAGGCTGACACCACGGCACTCTAGCCAGGGCAACAGAGTGAGACTCTGTCTAAAAAAAAAAAAAAAAAAAAAAAATTATTTTAGAAAATAAAAAGAGGGAAAGAGAAAAAAACAACTAAAGCCAACAACTGTTAACATTTTGGGGTTTTTTCCTATGTAATATATATATTTATGAGATGGTACCATATTGTTTATAACCAGGTAGTATTAAGGATGTCTTTCCAAGTCATTGAATTTTTTTCTAGAAACTTTTAATGAGTTCATAGACGTTCAGGGTATATGTGTTCCATATTCGTTCCTATTCCTGTCATGTGATGAACATTCTGGTGCATATCCAAGGTCATTTCCTTAGGATTAATTTCTAGATGTAATATTATTAGATTGAAGGATATGCACACTTTTTGACATGTTTCTAAATGACCTCTTGAAAGACTGTACCGATCGGCCTGAGCAAAGCGAGACCCCGTCTCTACAAAAAAAAGAAAAAAAAGAAAGAAAGAAAAATTAACTGGACGCAGTGGTATGTCTGTAGTCCCAGCTACTCAGGAGAATTGCTTGAGCCCTGGAGTTTTGTGGGGTTTTTGTTTTGTTTTGTTTTTGTTTTTGAGACAGAGTCTCGGCTCTGTCACCCAGGCTAGAGTGCTATGGCATCAGCCTAACTCACAGCAAGTTCAGACTCCTGGGCTCAAGTGATCCTCCGCCTCAGCCTCCAGTAGATGGGACTTCAGGCGTGCACCAGCACACCCAGCTAATTTTTTCTATTTTTAGTGGAGATGCGGGGGGAGGGTCTCGCCCTTGCTCAGGCTGGTCTCAAACTCCTGACCTCAAGTGATCCTCCTGCCTTGGCTTCCCAGAGTGCTAGGATTACAGGCATGAGCCACCATGTCCTGCCAAGACCAGGAGTTTGAGGTTGCTGTCAGCTATGATGATGCCACTGCACTCTAGTTCCTGCCACAGAGTGAGACTCTGTCTCCAAAGAAATAAAAAAAGACTGAAGAGACTGTACCAATGTATATTCTCTCCAGCAAGAACATGAGGGAGTTATTTTCCTCTGTCTTTACCAACGCAGGATATTAAAATTAAACAAAAAAAATCTTTGCCATTTTGATAGGTTAAAAAAAGCATTTCATTTTATTTTATATTTCTTTTATAATTAGCAAAGGGGAGGTTTTTTATGTATATTGCCATTTGTATTCATTTTTTGTGAATTACATAGTAATTCATGAAAGTTGAGAAAGAATTACGTCTTTTTCTTATTTGTAGGAGTTCTTTATATTAGTTTCCTAGATGCATTCTACTGTATTGTTAGTCTCATTGGCTATTTTGTATAAAGTTAACATCTGTCATCAGTGAATAGCCTGGAACAGTTTCCTTTTATGATTTTTTTCCTTTCTTTTTCTGATTTAGCAGAAAAAAAGGAAAAGTGTGTCTGAGGCAAGTGAAGAGCAACATTGAATGAACCTAGTACAATTAAAGTCATAGTATCTCAGCACTGAATAGAATCTTAGAAATGAAATCTGCGGTTATACATGTGAGCAGAAAGTTATTTGCCAGTAGGTGTCACCTATATAGAGGAGCCTTCTGAGACCACACAGAAGCTCTGAAGCAACTGAGATGTTAAATGACTTACTCTACTAGAAGCAGCAAACTAGGTTTGAGTCTGAATGTCAGTACCAGATTGGCTTGCTGGTTCTTTTACTCATTCATTCACTTGTCTAACAGTGCATTACTCACTCATTCAACAAATCCTTGAGTAGCTTCAAGGTACCTAAGCATTGAGTGGTGCTGGGAATGAAGTATATAAAATACACAGTCCTGCCCTCCCAGAACATAGTAGTCACATAGTTAGTAAACGGTACTTGATAAGTAATAAATCGTAAAGCTTTGTTTAGTCTCTTATTTCTTCTTTTCATATCTTGAAGGATTTTTCTAAAGACATTGGAGTACAAGGGTTGCCTTTGGATAAAACAGAAGAGAGCAACAGACAAAAAGGTAAAAGAATAGAACAGATTTTTTTTATTGTGATAAAATACATGTAACATAAACTTTACCATTTTAACTGTTTAAAAATGTACAATTCTGTGACATTAAGTGCATTCACATTGTTGTACAATCATCAGCATCCATCTCCAGAATGTTTTCATCTCCTCCAACCAAACTCTGAACCCATTAAACACTAATTCTCCATTTCCTGTCCCCTCAGCACCTAGTAGCCAATATCCTACTGTCTGTCTCTATGAATTTGAGTACTCTAGGTACCTTATATAAATGAAATCATACAGTATTTGACCTTTTGCAACTGGCTGATTTCACTTAGCATCGTATCTTCAAGATTCATTTATATCATAGCGTGTGTCAGAATTTCCTTCTTAAGGGTAGAATTGATGTCTAGACATTCATTAAACAGCCTTACAGTTTTTATTTATTATTTTTATTTTAAATTAGTTTTTCCACCCAAATTAAAGTATTAATAGACTCTCTAAAATCCAGAAAAGGCTTTGCAATGGTAAAGCTTATCTTATTATTACCAACCTATTACATAGGTTTGGTATTAAATATCTCTTTATAATTCTGGATGAATTATTTGGTATTAGATATCTCCTTATAATTTTTTTTTAAAGCCAGTGAAATTTAGCAGTGAGGGGTCGAATACCAACTTTAGTGACACTAATGTTAGTAAGTTCTGATAACTCAGTACCATCGGACCAGCCTATAATTCTGGAAGTTTTGAATGGTCTTTGATAAGACAATAGATTAAAAATATGCTTTGAAATATTTAATGACAAAAAATTAAAGTGTTTGGTTTTACCTTATTCTAAGCAGTTTTCTCTTTAGAATTTGAGCCGATGTCTCCAATTTGGCCTTAGGGTTTTTTTAGACAAATTTTTTCCCCTAGGATCTGGGGTTATGATGATTATATTATTACTTAGTCACTTAATTTGTTCCTTACCTTTTTTTTTTTTTTTCCTGAGACAGTCTTGCTCTGTCGCTCCAGGTAGAGTGCAGTGGCATCATCGTAGCTCACTGCAGCCTCAAACTCTTGGGCTCAAGCAGTCCTCCTGCCTCAACCTCCCAAGTAGCTGGTACTACAAGGTCATGCCACAATGCCTGGCTCATTTTTCTATGTTTAGTAGAGATAAGATCTTGCTTTTGCTCAGGCTGGTCTTGAACTCCTGAGCTCAAGCAATCCTCCTGCCTCGGCCTCTCAGAGTGCTAGGATAACAGGCAGGAGCCACTGTGCCCAGCCTGTTCCTTACCTTTTTAAATTGAGAAATCCTACTGCTGAACTCCTAAACATCCTTTTAGTTAGAAAATATTTTTTGAGTAGCTTATTAAAACTTAATACATTTTCAAGAAATCTAAAGTATATTTTTATGTCTTGATTTTGCAGCAAACGATGTCTTTATTTCTCAGTACACAATGGGACAGAAAGATGCCGTAAGAACAGTGTTAAAGCAAAAGTAAGTTTCATTTACAGAAAATAGTGTGACCATTCCTTGTGTTTAAAACAAGCTTCATTTATACTTTGGACATATGAAAAACTTTCTTTTCACTATGTGAAATATGTATGGTGTGATGATATGTAGAAAGCTTTTCTCATGGTGCTAGGCACATATATAGTACTTAGTAGCTATTAGCAATTATTATTATTATAGGAGTGCATTGACTCAGTTAACACAAATGCCTAGGAAATAAATTCCATTACCATCACAATTTTACAGAATCTCATTTTATAGATGAGAAAACCAAGGCATTGAGAGATTGGTTTTTCTCAAGGTCATTTAGAAAGTTGTTACTAGGCTGGAATTCAAACCCAGGCCGTCTGCCTTTAAAGCCAGCTCTCTTAACCACTTCACTATATTGCTTGTAGCAGTGGTCAAGTTGTTCCTTATACATAATACTTATTATTTATTATCAAAGGACATTTAGATTTTTCCTGTTCAAAATCTTATAAAGAGGTGAGTTTAGCATCTTGATAGAGTGAAAGGGGACCATGTTTGCTTCACCTAAATGCCCCTCCCAACTTTATATTAAATACCAACAAATATAAACCCAACTCTGACAATAGCATATGGTAAATATGAAGCAGAATACATCCACTAGTCTAGAGGCAATTTTTATCATCCTTATCATCAGTGGGGATAGATGGAGATCATATTCTTAGGCTAAATATATTCCACTTTTGAACCAGAGCAATGTGGAAAGCCCCTTAGAAAATACAAAAAATTTTTACTTACTTTTGAATTCTCATTTCATTCACAAAGAAAATTTTATATTATTTCTATAAATGGAGAATCAGTATTTTATAATACAATAAAAATAAATATATTACTATTAAAATGTATGTATTTTTGCCACCTACAGTTATCTATGGTATACATATGCTCTGAGAAGGACAGAAAAAAAACAAAATAAATAAGTAAATACTACCCCTAAATCAAAAGGGTAGATCTAAGTGGTTCTTTAGCTCCATCAGATTTTTCCTTTTTTTTAACGTTTGTTCAGCCTGCACTTCCCAATATGTCATATGGCAGTTAGGAGAGGCATTTGGATGGTAAATTGTATCCTGGGTTTGTACATATATAGCAAAAAGCAAGAGTGAGGTGTGAGGAGTGGTATAGTGTGTTGTATTCTCTATTTGAACCAGAAATTGCAGATTACGTCTGGCTCAGTTGGATGGAAAGTGATTCCCACTCCCATCCGGCTGGCTGGCTGACTGTGGTGGCTGAAGGGGCTGCTTGCAACCGCAATGAGCACTTCATTAACTTGCCTTCCAGTCAGAACTCTCTGAACTGAAATCTCTTGGATCTCCCAGATCTGAGAGGGAGAAGTTGTTAATAAACAAGTAGATAGTGAGAGGTAATTGTGAACACTACCCTTTTTATTTGTTGACAGATCTCTCCCCAATTAAGGATGAATGAACAGAATTAAAAAAATAGTAAACAACTATGAAAGGCCTCTGAGAAGGTAATTGCAATGTAGAGAATAGTGACTGAATCAAAACTATAAAAATGACTCTCATGTTGGGTTAAAAGACAATCTAATTATGTCTTAAGAGATATTTTAAAATGAAACAGGCTGAAAATAAAAATACAACAAAGTATTTTGAGGAGAAAGCAAATAAAAGGAAACAGGAGTAGCAATATTAATACCAGTTGAAGTAGAATTCAAAGCATACAAGGTCTGCCCAGAAAGTATCCAGCCATTGTCAACATAATGAGAACGGTTTGCACGACATTGATGTAACCTGGCAGCCAAGGCGAGTGGACTGGAATTCGCATGCGTGAAAAATGATGCCTTCACTGTACTTAAGTCAGTGGGGTGATAGACGAGGTTGAGTGAGCATGTGTACTGTGTGGCCATCGCATTCAAAATGACTGAGCAAGTAGACTAATGAGTCTGCATCAAATTTTGCGTTAAGCTCGAACATTCCTCTGCGGAAACTGTTCAGATAATTCAGAAGGCTTTTGGGGACGATGCAATGAGTGCAGCGCAAGTAAAGTGTGGCACAAACGCTTCAAACATGGTTGAGAATCTGTTAAAAGTGATCCACATTCTGGACGGCCTGCAACAAGTGGAACACCTGAGAATGTTGAATGTGTACAGGTTAGGTTAAGTGACACCGAGAGGACTGTGTGAGGTCCCAAGGTGCCTACTTTGAAGGGGACTGAGGTGTCATTGTCCTTAGTACAATGTTTCTTGTGTCTCGTTATCTTCTTCAATAAATGTCTCTATTTTTCATATTACATGGCTGGATACTTTCCAGACAGATCTTGGATGTGTTAAATAGACTAAACAGAACCATTATTTTGGCAGGATATGTACACTTATTTTTTTTAGTTTTAAAAATCCTTAATGAAAGTAATAAAAGTACATGGTTTTAAAAAAACCAAATAGTATGAAAATCTTGTCCTGAAAAACTACCATCTTCTGTCTCACCATTTCCTTAACCACCAGGCAGTTTGCCCAAAGGCAGCCACTTTTAATTCTTCTACCTTTTTCCTTTGAGAGGAAATTTCATAAATTAAAGTAATATGCTTACAGTACTATTTTTGATTCATAAATTTAGACTGTACTTATCCTACTATGATAGGATTTAGCTCTCTTAAATTATTTTCTTTCTCATCTTCTCATAGTTATTCCAATATTTTTAATTAAATCAGTCACGGCTATGTGCGTGTTGGTCACTGTATTGAGTTATATAATAGTCATAAACTTAACATCTTTTTATTTTAAAAAGTTTCAATACTTACAAAAGTAGGGAGGATAATTTGGTGAACCCCATGTTCCCATAGCTTAGCTTTAGTTATTAGTGTTTTGTTTCATTTGTAACTCCCTCCCTCCCCTGGAATTATTTTTAAACAAATCCCAGAAGTCATTTCATTTTATCTTTAAATTTTTTTGAGACAGGATCTCTCTCTCTGTTGCCTGGGAGAAAGTGCAGTAGCATCATCATAGCTCACTGCAACCTCAAACTCCTGAGCTCAAGTGATCCTCCTGCCTCAGCCTCTGGAGTGGCTGGGACAACAGGCATGTGCCACTATGCCTGGCTAATTTTTTTGCTTTTTGTAGAGACTGGGTCTTGCTATTTTCCTCAGTCTTAAATATTTTAATATGTGTATCTGAAAGATGATTTTATAAAATGGCATTATACTATTGTTATCATACCAAAAACGTAATAATTAATAATTTCTTAATATTATCAAATATTGAGTCAGTATTCAAATTTTCCTGATTGTCTCTTAATTTTTTTATGATTAATTTGTTTGCATTGGGATCTTAAGGAATAGCCTAGCCAACATTGCATTTGAATGTGTCTCTTAAATCTGTTTCAATCTATATATTTACCCTTCTTTCATTTTTCTTATAATTTTTTTGTTTGTCCTGAGGAGTTTCACACATTGTGGATTTTGCTGAGTATATCCTTTTCTTATTCTTTAACATGTTTCTCTCAACCCTGAATTTCATGAAGTGACAAGAATGTTTGATAGATGATGTCATGTACTTCCTATGTATCACATCAGGTGGCATTGATATCTGATTTTATCTTTTTGTGAAATTAGGATTTATCTATGAAAACACTTATCACCTTTTTGTACCAAATTATAGCATATAAAAATTTGAAGACAAATAGACCAATTTAAGAAATTTAGCAGGAAAACAATTTTTTTAAAAAAAGCTAAATGATAGAAAAAAAGTAAGGAAAGCAGAAGAAATGAACTTTACCAGATAAAGCAAAAAACATAAACACAGTGGAATGTTTTCAACTAGTTCTTAGAAGTATGTCAATGTAATGAGCAAACCCTGGACAAATTCAAGTCAGAAAAATGGCGAGAGAACACATAAGTTAGAAATAAGAAGAGATTCTTGAGTAGCTTTGGCAACTACAATAAAAAAGAAATAAAAAGGCCATAATGTCCTTAGGGCTGGGTGTAGTAGCTTATGCCTGTAATCCCAGCAGTTTGGGAGCCTGAAACAGGAGGATGGCTTGAGGCCAGGAGTTTGAGACCAGCCTGGGCAACATAGTGAGACCCCCATCTCTAAAAGAAAATTTAAAAATTAGCTGGCTGTGGTGGTGCATGTTTGTAGTCCCAGCTACTGGGGAGGCTAAGGCAAGAGTTTCACTTGAGCCCAGGAGTTGGAGGTTGCAGGGAGCTGTGATGATGCCACTGTACTCCAGACTGGGCAACAAAGCAAGACCTCTCTCAAGAAAGAAAGAAGGGAAGGGAAGGGGTAGGGAAGGAGAGGGGAGAGGAGGGGGATTTAGTGGTGTATGGTGTTAATAAAGCCAAGGGGAATTAGGTTCCAGGTTTCATGTGCTGCTCAGAGGTAAAGAAAGATAAAGACTGGAAAATGTACATTGAATTGAACAAGAAGAATTATTGGTGGTCTTGGTGAGATCAGTTACAGCTTAGTATTGGGATATTCAGTGGATTTAGGAATAAAGAAAAGTTCTAAAAAAAAAAAAAGACTAGAAGGAAATAATTGCTTCTTAATGGGTTTTGTACATTTCCCAGTATTTATACTTAGGAGCTCTTTACATTTGCTACATTGAGGATTTACTAGTTTAATAATTGGAAAAAATAAAATTTAAAAGCCTATAAAGAAGTTTAAGTCTAGCCTTATATTGTCGTGGTTGTCAAGGATAAGTCACTTTCAGACTTCAGCCAGGAATACCAAAAGATAAGGACTATCTGAATTATATTTTCTTAGTATACCCCTCAATTGGTTAAATATATATGGAGCACCTACTGTGTACCTGACCCTTTGTTAGTTGCTGTTTGGTATAAAAGATGTCTCTTTCTCCCGTTGGGTTGCTTACAGCTTAGCTGGGGAGAGAATATGTACTTATATGGAAGAATGAGTGCCTAATTGCATTCAGTATATTATTAAATTGTTCTGTACACACATTTAAACCATGGGATGGCCAATTATCAAGCCTCAATTGTGTGGTATAGACAGGAAATGCAAAAAGGAGTTAATGAAGAGAGAGATCAAGAAGTGTTATAAGGACAGACTTATTAAAAAGGTAACACTTATGTTGTATCTTAAAGAAGGAGAAGGATGTATGTAATAAGTTGGGTGGAAGAAGACTGAGAGAATGGAGTGAGAAAAAGGATGGAGTCAGCTATGAGTGTGTCATGGTATGTGAGGAGAGCCTTGAGACTCCAGAGAGAGGTCAATTTGTGAAGTAATAGGAGGTTTATACAGGAAGGTAGGGCAGGACCAGAGTATGGCGTAAGGCCAAACAGAGGGAATAGCCTATTCCGTTGCTTATAAGGAACAATTTTGAATTTTTGATTGGTGGAGACATATGTGTGGGAAGTTTTTACAACTAGAAGAATGAAATAGCTGGTAAGAGGTGATGAATTTTTTTAGTAGAGAGGAAGAAAGAAGAAGGGAGAAGTGCTAATCTGCGAGAGAAAGTTCTGGTGTCATGGGAAGATCTCTGGGGGTTGGTCCCTAAATCTACTACTTACTAGTTCTGTGACACTGATCAAGCAAATCCCATTACCTCTCTGGATGTCAGTTTTTTCATCTATAAAGGAAGGAAACCAGGATCGGTGACCTATAAGGTTCTTTCACCTCTGTTATTCTATGACACCCTTCATGCAATTGTGATGAAATAATTGACAAGACTTGATGTCTCCATTGGGTATGAGAAGGTAAGCAGGTAGCGAAGGCAAGGTGACCTCAAAATTTTGAGACTGAGAGGAAATGCTCTTAGTAGAAATGGGGAAATATCAAAAAGAAGTAAGTTCAAGCATTCTGGGCTACTTTTAAAAATCAAGGGGGAAAATCCAGCAGCTGGACAGGAGACATATTTCTGCCAATTTTACTTAGAGTTTCCTAGGGACTCTTCAGTTTTTTCAGTGGTTCCTTTTGTTGTTTTCTTTGAGGCCAAATAGGGCAAAATCAACCAGACATTTTTTCCCCTAATATTTAATTAAATGTCTTATTGCAAATACGCGTCTATTTGCTGGACTCGTTTTTAATCCAGGCTGCTTAGTAGTGTGTTTTGTGCCCATTTTGATAAAGTGGGTGACATTCATTAATTAAATCTAAGTGAGCTAGAATTTATAAAATTACCTGGAGCATTTTAACCATTCCTCTTGGGGTATTATGCTAAATGAAATAAGCCAGGCATGGAAAGATAAATACCATATAATCTCATTTATATGTGGAATCCAAAAAGGTTAACTCATAGAAGAGAGTAGAATGGTGGTTGCCAGGGGCTGGGAGTGGGGAGGAATGGGGAGATGTAGGTCAAAGGGTATAATTTCAGTTAGGATGAATAAATTCTGGAGATCTATTATACAACATGCTGAATGTGGTTAATGATAATGAGATATATACTTGAAAATTGCTAAGAGAGTAAATCTTAAATGTTCTTACTACACACACATAAAAATAACTATATGTAGTGAGGGATATGTTAATTACCTTGATTGTGGTATTCATTTCACAATGTATACATATATCAAAACATCACATGTACACTGTAAATATATGTAATTTTTGTCAATTATACCTCAGTAAAGCCAAAGAAAAAATAGTAGTCACAAAGTAAATATCAGTAATGTTATAATTCTTATAAAAAGTATTTGGAGAATAAAATTATCAGTGATTTTAAAAACAACAAACCATCTTGAGATGTCTGCTTTTGGGAGAAAACTTGGTACTTGAATCCTTAGAGCTTTTTCCTGCATGTTTTATTTATTTATTTTTCTTTATTTTTGTTTTGTTTTTTTAAATTTTTTTATTTTTAATTATTATGGGTACATAATAGTTATATATCTTTATAGGGCACATGTGATGTTTTGATACAGGCATACAATATGAATTAATCAAATCAGGGTAATAGCTGTATCTATCACCTCAGGCATTTAACATTTCTTTGTGTATTCCATGTGTTTTAAATTTGTACTTCTTAATTATGTATCTTTGTAATTTTGCCATGCCTTTTTCATATGTGTAAGTCTTATTTTTTGAATTAATATCACCACCTTCAAGAAATTATCTTATTTATTTATTTATTTATTTTTAATATATGTGTATGTGTGTGTGTGTGTGTGTATATATATATTTTTTTTTTTTTTTTTTTTGAGACAGAGTCTTGCTCTGTTGCCCAGGCTAGAGTGCCATGGTGTCAGCCTAGCTCACAATAACCTCAAGCTCCTGGGCTCAAGCAATCCTTCTGCCTTAGTCTCTTGAGTATCTGGGACTACAGGCATTCGCCACCATGCCCGGCTAATTTTTTTCTATATATATTTTTAGTTGTCCAGATAATTTCTTTGTATTTTTAGTAGAGACGGGGTCTCGCTCTTGCTCAGGCTGGTCTCGAACTCCTGAGCTCAAGCGATCCTCCCATTTCGGCCTCCCAGAGTGCTAGGATTACAGGCATGAGCCACCGCACCTGGCCTATTTTTTTAGTCCTTAGTGACCTGAACCTTAATAAATTTTGTTAACCAAATGACTTTGTGTTTGATAGGTGATTTAATTAAAAAAATCAAAACTACCTTCAGCAGATTACCACTTGTGGATATTTCTTGAAATGGTTCAATGTAGCTTACTTAATATATTTTTGTTGCTTTTTTATTCATAGAGCTCAAAGCATGCCTGTTGTTAAGGAAGTAAAAGTACATCTTTTAGAAGATGCGTGCACAGAAAAGGATGCTGTTACCCAGGAGGCTAGAACTTCACCCAGTGGAATTGATTCAGCTACAACTGTGGCTGCAGCAACTGCGGCTGCCATTGCAACAGCAGCTCCATTGATAAAAGTATGTCCTTCTCCCCAGATATTCATAACTACCTTGTGAAATACAGAAATATTTATAGAACTGATTCTATAAATGGTTGTGTCCAACTAGAGTAGGAACATTCTAGTTCCTCTCAATTTGAAAGAATTTTCCTGTTTGTGATTGTGTGTTACTTCTCAGGTATCGTGAAAATTAATCCTTAATCACCGTGATGGCACTAGTGAATATAGAACTTTCCCAGTTTTAACACATGAAGTCCTGCATCCTGGGAAACACCTTGAGTCCTGGGCAACCTGGATGATCAGTCATTTTTTTTTTTTTAATTAGCTTGATTTAATCACTTCAAAGGTATACATATATCAGAACATTACATTGTACATCATAAATATACACAATTTTATGTGTAAATTATACCTTTTTTTTTTTCAATTTAATTTTACAGAATCAAAGAGTCTAACAGTATATCTTGTTAGATACAGTATGTCCTCATAATGTATACATTATTTCTTGTACAATGATATGAAATAATATGGGAAATATTCATGATAAATTATTAAGTGAACAGTGCAAGTTAAAAACAACAGTTTCATATTTTTTTTCCCCACCCCCCCTTCCCGAGTCAGCACCTTCAAGCGTTACCACTCCCCAAACGGTGCGCAATGCACTCACTGTGTAGGCATACCCCCATCCCCTCCCCCACCCCCCACCTCAGTCTGATGTCCAATTGGTGTCGTTCCCAGATTTGTATTTAGGTGATGATCAGGGATGATCAGTCATTTTTACGTGAGAGCTAGAAGGAACATTAGCGATCATCTATGCCTAGTCTGTCACTTTGTAAACAGAGGGACAGGTCAGAGTAGGCACAAGATTCTAGAATTAATAAGTGGCAGAGCCAGGACTAGAACTCAAGGCTGCTGACTTAACCCAGCCTTATGTTAGTTGAGTATTAAGAGCTACTTTGTTTTGTTATTTCCTTCTTTTAAATTTCCATTTAAGTATCTTATTTCTGGCATTATAAAATTCTATGTGGCAATTTATTATAATGTTTTTGAGAGGAAACATTTATCTAAGGTTACCTATCTTCTGCCTTTTATTTCTATGACTCTAAAAATAAAGCATTACATCATCAAGATTTAGTGGGCAAAAACTCTAATTTGATCATTTCTCAATACCAGTTGCTTTAAGTAACTGTTCCAGTAACTGAACATATTTTCTGCATTGTTATAAAATATGAAATACTATTTTGATATTTTTATTGTTTTAGGTACAGAGTGATTTGGAAGCAAAGGTCAATTCTGTTACAGAATTACTTAATAAGTTGCAGGAGACTGATAAACACTTACAACGTGTTACAGAGCAGCAAACAAGCATTCAAAATAAACATGAGAAACTACATTGTCATGATCATGAAAAGCAAATGAATGCGTTTATGGAGCAGCACATTAGGCAACTTGAAAAATTACAGCAACAACAAATAGATATTCAGGTATCTATAATACAGCCAGTATCCATTTCATAATCTTTTATCACTTGGATCTCTAAGGTAATATTCTTTGATAACTACAGTAACAAATTAAATTGTAACAGTTTTAGTTCTTAAATCATGATTTTTCTTTCTTCCCCTCTAATTGGAGAACTCTGCATGTTGTAGCTCAAATGTTACTAATTCTGTGAGATCTCTTCTTTCTCTAGTTATTCTTCCTTTTGCAATGTTTCTGTTCACACCGTTTTTAAAGTGCTTTTTTCATTTTTTATTTTTTATTTTGGAGACAGAGTCTTGCTCTGTTGCCCAGGCTAGAGTGCCGTGGCATCAGCCTAGCACACAGCAACCTTAAACTCCTAGGTTCAAGCAATCATCCTGCCTCAGCCTCCTGAGTAGCTGGGACTACAGGCAGATACCACCACTCCCGGCTAAGTTTTTGTATTTTTAGTTGCCAATCTAATTTTTTCTATTTTTAGTAGAGGCAGGGTCTCCCTCTTGCTCAGGCTAGTCTCCAACCCCTGATCTCAAGTGATCATCCCACCTTGGCATCCCAAAGTGCTAGGATTACAGGCATGAGCCACCGCACCTGGCCTAAAGTGCTTAAATCACATTGCAATTATTGTTTATATCAGTGTTTCTTGGCCTGAGAATGTGCATCAAAATTACGTGGACAGCTTTATAAAAGTGTACATGCTCAGGCCTCTCAGAGATTTTGAGCCAGCAGGTCTGAGGTGGTGGAATCATTAAAAGCTCTGAAATGATCCTGATGCACACCCTTGGATAGAGCCACCTAGTGTACACATTTACTCCTGCATTTCATTAATTAAAAGAATGAATATTTTTTAGTGCCTTTTAAATATGATGCCCTGGGTTATTATAAAAAGAGTTATCCTCACAAGGAGATGATAACATACTTTCCTACTTATTTTGGAATTTCTAAGTCCTAGAAACTATGCAGAACTTCATAAACATTTTTTTTTGAATGAGTGAACAACCAGCATTGTAAATATGTTGGTTTTAATTTACTTTTTTTTCTAATTGATGTTACAATTTAAACACTTTAAAAAATTAAGTTAAAATATAGCTTTCAGAAGAATGTGTGAAAATAAATTTATTATAGCTCAATATATTATCACGAAGTGGACACTAATGTGCTATAATTTTCAAGATTTCTTAATAGGTCTTGTCTTGAACTTTTCATGTGATTGAAGATAGTATTTTATTGGAATGATTATAGGCATACAAAGTAAGTTTTAGTAAGTACTCCATGCATTATTGAAATTGAGTGTACAGTATATTATCTAGTGAGAAGCTAGGAATGAGTCTACCAGAATGCTAGTTCCCACTCTATAAATAACTTTACTTCTCTGAGTCTTGATTTCTTTACCTGGAAAATATTTTTGTTGTTCAGGATAAAATGAGATGACACATTTAAAAAGCACATTGATTTCCTAAGGAGAGGGTCCTGCTTGGTCCTAAGTGCCATTCTGCCATTCATCCATCCTTCCATAACTAAATCCATCATTTATTGACTTTCTGATTTTGGGAGAATGGACTCTTTGATAATTTAGATGTCTTATTTATAAAGCTTATAATTACAGAGGAAGTTGGAGTTTTGGTGACATCCTAGGTATATTAGTTCAATAAATGCTTAATGAAATGCAATTAGTTGAGTCTGTTTTATGTAGAGGATATTGGCACACTTTTAGGAATTCTGTAAAACTCTATATCTTTTTAGGTTTTTCTAGACCCAGCATAAAACTCTCTCTTAAAATCAGTTTTCTTAGGATATTCCAGATATTTTACATTCCAGATATTTTAATAACTAGTGCTGAAAACTGTGTAAGTCACTGTAGTTCCCATTTATATATAAATGCATGTATGATTGCTGCTACTAAGCATGGCTACTGTTTATGAATACCTACTATCAATAGTTTTCAAACCTTTACTTCAAATGAAATCTTACCATCCAGGATATAAAAGATGAGATGTTTTGGTTTTAAATTCTCTGATTGAAGTAGAGGTCTAAGGCTAGGACGCCTCCTTTCTGGTCTGCTCTTAGCCTGCTACAGTGGCATCTAAGCCGTCTCTGAGGTAGAAAGGAAGACACTGAGGTTTACAATGGTTAAGGCAAAAGATTAAGGTCACACAGAGAGTTGGGCTTAACCCAGGTCTCTGTGATATTACATCCTTCCAATGGCATCTCTCCTACTACTACGGTGGATAGTTGCCATATAATGTATATATTTTCGTTGTTTATTAAATGTAATAAATTGTTTTCAAGACCTCTAATAAATGTCAATGTGTATTATCATCTCTTTCAAATGATATTTGAAAATAATAAAATCATTTTATGTCTTCTAGACTCATTTTATTAGTGCTGCACTCAAGACCAGTAGTTTTCAGCCTGTTAGTGTGCCCCCTTCCAGAGCAGTGGAAAAATATTCTGTAAAACCTGAACATCCTAATCTTGGTAGCAGTAATCTATCTTCACATAATACATTTGCTTCCAAACAAGGTAAAAATATGTAGTTCTCTGTGAAAAAAAATATCAGTTATGAATTTTGTTTGTGCTATATAAAATGAAAACTTACTAAGTGGTCGGAGTCTTTGTTTTATAAAATTATTTTTTTAGGTCAAGTAATTTTTAGGTTATTTTGAAATTTGTTCAAATCCCCAGTACATGTTTTTAATTAATAACCTTCGTAAATTGTCAGAAACACAAATTTAGAACATTTTATTTATCTAGTATCAAAAGTGTTTGTAGTAAATCACTTCTCCAGTTTTCTGACAAACTGCATATATACAATTTTTCTCGGTTCTGTCAGGAGAGAAACCCCCTGAGTATAATTATAAACTATTTCTAAATATTTTCAGAGCTAGTAATGTAAGTCTGTTTATCTTAATAGAATTTTAAAACACTTCATTTATAATAACAAAGGAATATATTGATATTTGAATAATGAACTAAAGAAAATCAAGGGACTGTCCCTTTAATAATCTAGAAATCTATATAGTACAATATTTTCAACATTTGATTTGTTAGAACATTGTGGTTTTTTTCACTTTCTCGATCATCTTTCTCTACATTAAATTTTTATTAAGGCATCTGTATTTCTTTGGAATCAGAAAAAAAATTAAATTGTTTGAAAGAGGAGTGGAATGAGAGAGAGATGGCCCCTCAGAAGCTGCCTTTCACCATGGTGATGGCATCTCCCGGGGTGACCTCACACCTGGAGATCCTTCCCTGGGTCCTGCAGAATCTCTTTCACTTTTCTCCCGAGGAAGGAGAAACTGCAGAGCTGCACTGGCAGGCTCCAGCTGGCCTATACTGGTGTAACAGTCTCTTCTGGTACCCTAAGCCACATACCAAGTGTCCTGGAATGGCAGTCTTCTTTTTTTCTTTCCTGTAGGTTCTGCCATGACGTGTCTTTTCAAAGTGTCCTGTGTCCCTAAACTGTGGGAATTTTTCTTAGGTCTCTAGATAGCTCAGTTGGCCAGTGATGCATTTTGCATTGTATCCTGTCATAGAAGTGGGAGGCTAAAAGATGAGATACCGACTTAGTCCATTTTCTGTTGCTGTAACCAAGTACCTGAGACTAGGTAATTTATAAAGAAAAGATATTTATTTCTTACAGTCCAGAGGCTGGGAAGCCCAAGGTCAAGGGGCCGCATCTGGTGAGGGCCTTCTTGCTGGTGGGGACTCTCTACAGAGTCCTGAGGCGGCAGGGTAGCACATAGTGAGGGGGCTCACAAGAGGTGGTCAAACTGGCTTTTATGTGATTTGTTAGAACATTGTTGTATAACAGTCATTAAAGATTCCTTATGCTTATAAGGTTCTTTATGTTTTACAACAAATGTATGGTTCTCACAAAACTGTTATGCAATAATGAGTCAATTTTAAGTTCTGAAGAGAGGACAGTGAAGCACAGAAAGGTTATGACTTGCCTGTTCAAGATTACCTGGCTTGAGAGGGAGGGTGTCAGAGCTGGGACCAGAACTCAGGCTTCAGTATGACCCAGCCATGTGCCTTCTACAGAAGTGGACACTTTTTCCATACTCATTTCCAGAGAATTACTTGCTCATAATTCTGTTGTTTTTTTAAACTTGCGTTTTAAAAGAAAAAGATGTCTGTTTTATTGATCAGACACTGAATTTATTTCCTTGTATATATTATAGTAATATAAATAAAATAAAAATGAGTAAATTAAAAATTCAATAAATTAAACTTTATTTTTCTATGCTTTTTCTTGAGCATATATTATTTTATGTAAGTATAGCATAAATATAATTTTGTACTTTTTACTGGCCTATCAAAAGTATTTTCTATGTTTTATATAGCTGTCTTCATAATTTTAATTTGCAATGACTAAAGGATAGTCCATTGGTTAGCTGTTTCACAATTTACCTGGACATTATCCTGTTGTTGCACTCTTAGGCAGCTTTTAGGTTTTTTTCCTTTACAAATAATACTGTAATGAATATCATCATATATTTAATGTTTTCTTTTATTTATTTTATTTCCTTGGGATAAATTCCCAAGAGTATAATTACTAGGTCAAAGAATATAAAAATTTTAACACTTCCTATACTTATTGCGAGATGGTTTGTCAGTTTTCATTGCCATGGGAAGTGCCTGGCTATGCCATTTTCACCATAGCTTCAAAAGTACTGAATATCATATTGATTCTTATTTACTAGCTGTAAGTGTAAAATGTTTTTAGTCTTCATTTCTTTTGATTTTTGGTGAGTATGAAGTTATTTATATGCCCTCATTAATAATTTATATATCCTTTATAACTTTGGTTTTATTTTTAAAGTAAGTGGAAGAGTAATGCCCTATAATTTAAAATTTTTTAAAAAGTAAATTAATTATTTTTTAAATTTTCTATTAAAGCACCTTTAAGAGAAGTTGAAGATACGGGTTTTGATAAACAAAAATCTCCTTTGGAGACGCCGGCACCTCGCAGGTTTGCTCCTGTACCTGTTTCAAGGGATGATGAACTATCAAAGAGAGAAAATCCTATGGAAGAAAAAGAAAATATGGAAATGTCAGGTCATAGAGGTAATAAGGCAATTATAATTAGTACCCGCCTTTTACTAGACCTATCTCAAATTAGGAAATTGTCATGAGATTTTCTCATTCATGGTTTATAATTCTCTGTGTGCCTAGTAGTAACTAAAATGGGGTCTCTGTTTTTAATATTTTTCATTAAATGATACCTACTGGGCAAATCAAGCTTCCTTGGATTCTCTGTAAAAGGAGTTGAAGGTATACATTTACACTTTTTCTGATTATCTCCTATTGGTTATTACTTAAACTTTTAATGAACAATTTTATTAATGAACACAATAAGTTTGTTAATAAAATTATCAATAATTCCATTAATTATTAATAAAATAATCACTTTATTCATTAATAATTAATCTCACAAAATTATCATATAGTCTCACTAAAAACAAGGCTAAAGGAAAGATCCAATTTTTGTGAAGACACAGGTAAATCTCTATAAATTTATAAAAATAGTCCATTTTACTGGGCTTGTGATGATGATGCTTCTCATTCAAATTCCTTTTTTCTGCGATGGAAATAAATTTAGACTTTTACCTGTATAATTTAAACTTTAACAGTATAGTTTTTATGAGGTATAAATATTTAGTATTATTTGCTGAATGTATTTATAGCCTGCATTGTAGAGTGAATTGAGTAGATAGTCATCCTAAGAAGCTAATTTAGGCCAGATTACAAATATATGTAAAATTTTCTTTAAAACATAAATGAATTAATATTTGGAAAATGATACTGTACTTCTTCTGTTGTAGGAAATGTAAGATTATTGGAACAAATTTTGAATAACAATGATTCTTTGACAAGAAAAAGTGAATTGTCTGATAACACTTCCCTAACCGGGTCAAAAACAGGATGGAATCCTGAGAAAAGAGACAGGTAAAAACAAGACATTGGAATGAAAGCTAGACTGAAAAGAGCTTTGTTCAGACTTTTCAAATTTCTTTATGTATTTTAATAAATTATAGCATTGCTTTTTAAAATTGTCTTAGATTTAATTTCTATTTTCTGATGCTAATATATCTTTTCCTTTTTCTAGAATATAGTTATGAAACGAATATCTCATTTTTTAGAAATGTAGATTATCAATTTCTAATAAGTGAAGATTATTCATTTCTGATGAAATGGTATCTAGGATTTTCTTCAAAAATAATCCAGAGTAGGGTAGGGGGAAAGTAGGTAGGGAGTATAGATAAAATGAGGATAGCCATGACTTAATGAATGTTTTAGTTAAATAATGGATATAGAGAGGTTAATTATAGGCCGGGCGCGGTGGCTCACGCCTGTAATCCTAGCACTCTGGGAGGCCGAGGTGGGCGGATCATTTGAGCTCAGGAGTTCGAGACCAGCCTGAGCAAGAATGAGACCCCACCTCTACTAAAAATAGAAAGAAATTATATGGACAGCTAAAAATATATATAGAAAAAATTAGCCGGGCATGGTGGTGCATGCCTGTAGTCCCAGCTACTCGGGAGGCTGAGACAGGAGGATCGCTTGAGCTCAGGAGTTTGAGGTTGCTGTGAGCTAGGCTGACGCCACGGCACTCACTCTAGCCTGGGCAACAGAGTGAGACTCTGTCTCAAAAGAAAAAAAAAAAAAAAAGAGAGGTTAATTATAGTATTCTCTCTACTTTTGTATATATTTGAAAGTTTGCATAGTAAGTTTTTTAAAAATCAAATAAGTCTAGGCTATGATAATTATATTTATCTTCAATATCCTGAAAACTATAGTAATAAAACCTAAAAGAACCACATTTTGAGGAATTTTATGTGGAAACATTGTATAACTTTAATCTATTTACATTTAATGTAATTACTGATAAGGTAGGATTTATGTCTGCCATGTTATATTTTCTATATGTCTTACATCTTTTTATTTCATTATTTTTCCATTAGTGCCTTCTTTTGTATTAAATATTTTCTAGTTGTACCATTTTAATTCTTTCATTGTTTCCTTTACTACATTTTTTGAGTTATTTTCTTACTGGTTGCCCTAGAGATTCCAATTAACATTAATTTAAAACAAGCTAATTCAGATTAATACTGGTTTAATTTCAATAGTATTCTAAAACTTTGCTCCAGTAAAGCTCCATTCCCTCCCCCTTTTTGCTATTATTGTCATATAAATTAAATCTTTATACATCATAAGCCCATCGGTATAGCTTGATAATTATTATTTCATGCCATCTGTCTTTTAAATCAGGAGAAAAAGATACAAACAAAAAATACATCTACTCTCTTTTATATTTACGTGTATAGTTCATCTTTATCAGTAATCTTTATTTCTTTATAATGGATTCAAGTTAGAGTCTAGGGTCCTTTTATTCTACCCTGAAGGACTCTCTTTAGTATTTCTTGTAGGGTAGGTCTGGTAGCAATGAATTCTCTCAGTTTTTGTTTGTTTGGGAATGTCTTCATTTCTCCTTCACTTTTTTGTTTGTTTGTTTAAGCAGAAATTTATTTTCTCATAGTTGTGAAAGCTGAAAGTCCAAGATCAAGGTGCTGGTAGGGTTAGTTTCTTTTGAGGCTTCTCTTGGTTTGGGGATGGCCACCCTCTTGCTGTCTCTTCACGTGATCCTCCTTTCTGCATGCACACCTCTGTTGTCCTCTTCTTCACTTTTTTTTTTTTTTTTTTTTTTTTTTTGAGACAGAGTCTCACTCTGTTGCCCGGGCTAGAGTGAGTGCCGTGGCGTCAGCCTAGCTCACAGCAACCTCAAACTCCTGGGCTCAAGCGATCCTCCTGCCTCAGCCTCCCGAGTAGCTGGGACTACAGGCATGCACCACTATGCCCGGCTAATTTTTTCTATATATATTTTTAGCTGTCCATATAATTTCTTTCTATTTTTAGTAGAGATGGGGTCTCGCTCTTGCTCAGGCTGGTCTCGAACTCCTGAGCTCAAACAATCCGCCCACCTCGGCCTCCCAGAGTGCTAGGATTACAGGCGTGAGCCACTGCGCCCGGCCTCTTCTTCACTTTTGAAGGTACTTTTGCTAAACGTAGAAGTTGTGGTTGACACTTTTTTTCTTTCATCACTTTGAATGTGTCATCTCACTGCCTTCTGGACTCTATGGTTTCTGATGAAAAGTTGTATATTGATGTACTTGATGGTGTCTCACAGGTCTCTAAGGCTATGTTAATTTTTCTTTATTCTTTTTTCTAGACTAGATAATCATAATTAACCTATCTTCAAATTCACTGATTTTTTTCTTCTGCCATCTCAAATATGGTGTTGAGCTACTCTAATGAATTATACATTTAAATTATTATATTTTTCAACTTAAGAATTTCTATTTATATATGTGGTTTTTAAAAAAATAATTCATATCTCTTAGCACTACTCTTTTAGAATTTATCTAGCAGGTTTTCTGGTTTTCAACAGAAACCCCCCATGCTATAATAAAAAAAAAAAAAGAATAATTTCTATTTCTTTATTGATCCTTCTGTATTTGGCAAGATTTCATATACTTTCCTTTAGCTTTTTGAACTAGTTTCCCTCAGTAATAGCCAATTTATAGGCTTTGCTTATCTGGCATTCCTCAAAGACAGCTTCTTTTGACTGTGCCTTTTCCTGTTTGGGCTGTACTTACCTATTTCTTTATGTGTCTTATAATTTTTTGTTGAAAACTGGACATTTAAAATAATACAATGTGGTGACCAGGTACAGTGGCTCATGCCTGTAATCCCAGCACTTTGGGAGGCTGAGGTGGGAGGATAGCTTGAGGCTAAGAATTTGAGACCAGCCTGGACAACACAGCAAGACCCTATCTTTAGAAAAAATTAAAGAAAAAAAATTAGCTGGACATGGTGGCACACACCTGTAGTCCCAGCTACTCAGGAGGCTGAGGCAGGAGTATTGCTTCAGCCCAGGAGTTCGAGGTTGCAGTGAGCTATGATTGCTCCACTGCACGTCAGCCTGGGCAACAAAGCAAGATCCTGTCTCTGAAAAAAATATTTTTAAAAATAACTAAATTATACAATGCAGCAACTCTGGAAATCAGATTCTTCAGCCTCCCAGAGTTTGTCATTGTTGCTGGTTGTCGTTGTTGCTGTTCGTTAGTGACTTTTCTGGACTAATTCTGTAAAGTCTATATTTTTTGTCATGTGTATCCATGGAAGTCTCTTATTTTGTTAGCTTAGTGTGCTAATGATTGGAGAGAGATTTCCTTAACTAACTACTAAGTCTCCTTCTTTTTGCCAAGGGGCTCTGTGTGTGTGTGTGTGTGTGTGTGTGTGTGTGTATGTGTACATGTTAGGGCATGCCTCCAGTGCTCTGACAGTTTATAAATCTGTCTTAGCCTGCACTTCCTACTTGCACAGAGCCAGATGTGAGAGATTAGGACTTTCTCAGTTCTTTCCTGGGCGTTCACACTGGCTTGTATATGCATATGACCTTCCAGATTCCCAGGAATATGTTGGAGCATATTTTAAAATCTCATTCCCCAGATTTTAAAAATTTGTTGGCTACAGCTTTGTTTGCCTCAACTAGTATCAACACCTTGGGAAGCTGAGATGTTAAACAATTGTCACTATTTTTGAAAAATGCCCTTGGGATAGTGTTTCTCACTGATCTAGCTCTGAGTCAGGTCAAATAAAGACAAACCTTATGAATGAGACTTTTGTCCATTTTGTTCCAAACCACTGTACTCTTTTTAGTCGTTATGAGGCTCTTGGTTTTCAGTGCTACCACAGAGTTGGGAAAGGGTCCTGAGAATGTGGCAAGTTAAAAAAACTTCCTTCAAGCTTGCTGTTCTTACTCAAAGCCAGTCATTTTTGCTGAATAAGTGTTCTTCGAATTATTGCAATCCTTTCTTTAATTTCCAGAGTTCTGAAAAATTTGATTTTGATGAAGTAAGTTTGCTAGTGTTCTTGTGTTCTTATGGAGGAGCACTCTTACTCCACCAACCTGGAAGTGCTTCTGAATGTTAGTTTCTTGAAAGCAAAACCTTTTTCTGCTCTTTGCCTGCTATGCCTAAACTTTCTGGTTAGATTAATTTTGTCTCTTGTGACATTCTGTGTTTCGTATGTTTAATCACATAACTGATAAATTCCATGGTACATTTTAATAGGATACCATTCAGTAATATATAACTAAGACTATATCAAAAATTTGTGTTATCAAATGTTTATTGAATTTACAGCAATTTAGGAAACTTCTTTTCTAATCTTCTATAGCACTGAAACTCTATCTTCTCAAAGATTTCCTTCCCATGAAGAGCTAGGAACAGCTAAAGTGACTACGCAGAAGTCCCATGATGTTCTTCATGATGTTGGCCAAAAGGAGAAAGAAATAAATGGCATGGTTCAGGTAAAGTGGGAATGATGTTAAAATTGATGATTAGTAAGGGTAAAAATTATGAAGGAATAAAAAAGTTATAAAGATAGAAATTAGGAGAAAGGATGAACATAAAGCACTGAAAAAGACATGTTAGTCAAGTCTGTTCCCTTTACAAAACTTCTCCAGAAGCCCTCACCAAGTGTTTCTGCTTATCTTATCACTCCTTGGCCAGGACTGAGCCTTGTGGCCATCTCTGGCTTTCCAGCTTCTGTTGGAGAGGAGGGAATGGGGAAAGAGACCTGTGGATGGCCCTCTTTATCCAATCCACAATGCCTGCCATACATACCTAGAATACCTAGAACCATCCTGCTCTTACTTTGTTTTAGCTTTCTTCAACAGATAGAGCTTTTATTGGCCATTGGCCATTCTAGCACTGCTATGGGTTTCTCATCTCTATTTTATTTAACACTCATATTAATACTCCTTTTTTTAATTTTAATTTTTTAAGTTATTTATTTATTTTTTATTTCAGAGTATTACAGGGGTACAAACACTTTGGTTACATAAATTGCCTTTGCACTGCCTGACAAGTGTGCCCATCCCCTAGACAGCATACACCGCATCTGTTCGTTCAGTGTGGATTTACCCATCCCTTCCCCTCTCCTTCCCCCTCCCACCTGCCCTGCCTGACACCCTATGAATGTTACTCCCCATTTGCACATTGGTGTTGATCAATTAGTACCAATTTAATGGTGAGTATATGTGGTGCTCGTTTTTCCATTCTTGTGAAACTTTACTTAGAAGAATGGGCCCCAGCTCCATCCAGGATAATATAATAGGTAGTTCGTCATCTTTTATGGCTGAGTGGTACTCCATGGTATACATATACCACATTTTGTTAATCACTCATGTATTGATGGGCATTTGGGTTTTTTCCACATCTTTGCAATTGTGAATTGTGCTGCTATAAACATTTGAGTGCAGATGTCTTTTTTATAGAATGTCTTTTTTTCCTTTGGGTAGATAACCAGTAGTGGTATTGCTGGATCAAATGGAAGTTCTACTTTTAGTTCTTTGAGTTATCTTCATACTACTTTCCATAGAGGTTGTACTTCTAAATGGAAAAAATCCCTTAATTGCCAAGTATTCTTTTGTAACTCTTCAGTTTGGCAAATTGAGTCCTTAGACTTATTGGCATAGCGTATGGCCAATAGTAATAGCTCTTGTTTGGATTAAAATAATCAAAGTGAGGTTTACATAGTAACTTCTTTGCCTTTTTTCTTTTAAGCCAAAAGAATCTCTGATTATGTTAAAGCTTGCTTATTTTCCTCAGAATTATGTTAAGCTTCAGACAACTCATACGACAAGATCTGTGTTGAAAGATGCTGAGAAGATTTTGAGAAGAGTACAAAACAATAAAAAAGTACTTGAGGAAAACCTGGAAGCTATTATTCGTGCAAAGGATGGAGCCGCAATGTACTCATTTATCAATGCTTTATCTACCAACAGGTAAGACAAGATTATTTATGAAACTGCCAGTTCTACTTAATTTTTTTCCTAAGCCCTACACTTTGCTCAATGTATTTTAAAATTTAGAAAATCTTCTTTATTGCCTTTGAAGATGTAGAACTTATTTTAAAGTTAGAATTTGGATATATACGTGGTGGTACTACTTTTTACTGATAGAAATTTTCCTTTTGATTTTTTCATTCTTTGGTATCTATCTTCTGGGGTCTACATGTGCTTTTCAAACATTTATCCTTCAAACATTTGATGAAAACTAATACCATTGGTTTTTCCTTTTCAGATGAAGGATATAGGGCTAAACAGTAGATTAAAAACTAGAGAAGAATTAAATCTGATCCAGGTCCTGTTCTCAGGACATTAGTACTAATTTAAGACAATTTCTGTCTCTCTTTTGTAGAGAGATGTCAGAGAAGATTAGGATCAAAAAGACAGTAGATGAGTGGATTAAAACTATCTCTGCAGAAATTCAGGTATGTCTTGGGAAAAACTGAAAATTAAGTGAATTCTCGGAAAATAATGTTGATTCCTATTTATAACTATCACACTTTTTCTCAAAATACTTCTTATATAAAAGTCCACTTATAATTCTTAATTTTACTCTGTCACTCTTTATATTAAGTTTGGTTTTATTTAATAAGTACTTTATTTCATAAATTACATCATGGCTCTTATTTGGCAAATTGTTGGACAATAAAATATAAATAATTTGAAAGAATATTTAACAAAAGCATTTAGAAAAGAAAAGAATTAAACTTGCAAGGATGTTTCAAGACCACAGATTTAGAAGCATTGGCTTGCCAAAGTAAAAATAGTAAAGTTATTTAAAGGGAAAAAAACCCACTAGATTTCCAAGGTTACTAAGTTTGCAGAAGTCAGTTCCAGATGGAAAAACAGCCTCTTTTTCACATCCACAGAAGTCATGGTACATCTTCAGACATCAGCATTGCAAAAGTCTGGGAGTTGTTTTTATTAGGGGTCAGTAATCCTAAGGAAATTCTTAACGTTTTATGTATTTGAGGAAGCAGAACTCAACAGGGTATCCCATTATTTTATCTTGGGGTACAAAATGCTTTTTTCCTGATATGTTTATATGCTACTCACAATGATAGCAAGGTGAAGTATCAGTTCTATTTCACAGCAATAAACACAGAAATATATTTTTTAATCTTTGTTGTTTAAATATATCTCTCTAATGAAGTTATGGAGAATTTATCTTGGCCACTGTACCATGCACCAGAAAAAAGTGAACTAAGTGTCAGAAGATTTGGAGTCTAGTTTTGGCTTTGCAGCCAATTGGCCATATATGTCACTCTATTACTATGAATTCCATGTAAAATATGTTTGTTTAAACCTTTAAGTAATTTTAATTCATAAATACTTATCTCAGAGTTTTACTACAAATATTTTCTTTTTTGGAAACTTATTTTTTAAATTTAAAATTTAAACTGTTACTAAATTCATATGGTTAAAACATCAAAATGTATAAAAAGATTTGTAACAGAATGTTGCCTTCCTATCCCTGTACCTCTTCTACTATTTCTCACTCTCCCTGCTCCAGAAGATACCAGTCTTCTGAGTTTTTTATTTATTCTTCCAGAGAATTTTTATTTATATGTAAGCCAATATCCTTTATTTTTAGAACATTTGAAATGGCTAACCTGTATTTATATGACAGCAAAAAATAAATTCCAATACTTTCTGATGTGAAAGCATTATTATTTGGATAGATTTTACATAATTTTAACTTTGGTTATGTTAAGGATGAACTGTCAAGAAAAGATTATGAACAAAAGAGATTTGATCAGAAGAATCAAAGGACCAAGAAAACTCAAAATATGAGTAAAGACCTTAAAACAAACACACAAGACAAAACTGTAAAGAAATCTGTAATTCCAGGAAAATGTTCTCAAAAACAAATAGAAGAGCATTTTAGAAATCTACCTATGAGGAGCATGCCTGCTTCAAGTTTACAGAAAGGGAAGAGAGAGGTAAGATTCTAATCTGGTTTTATGACATAAATGTTGCATTATAATTGGTCATTTCCTTTAAGATATAAATAATGAAGTGAATGTGAAGATGTTTTAAAACTATGAAGGACTATACAAATGTAAACTATCTTTACACTATTGATATTTAGGGTTTTGGATGCATAATGTGAAAACCACTGCACAAAAAATATTTATTAATAGTTTCTTCCTTCTGTGATCTCATACCTAGCATCATAGTATTACAGTTATAGCAGGTATATCTAGAGACCCTCTAGTCCAAAAACTGGATTCTCCTAGTTCATGGTAATTAAAATTGTGTTTCATCCTTGTATGTGTATATATGTGTGTATATATATTTTTGTTTATTTTTCAGTTTAACAAATATATGTTTAGTGCCTAGTGAATATAAGGCATGGGTACTAGATGCTATGGAGGGAATTTTTTTGATTGCTCTAACTAGGCTACAACTTTCTTAATGCCAAATATGGATTGTTGAGCAGATTAGTAAAGCATCTAGTTCAATGCTTGGCACTCTCAGTAGATGCTCAATAAATGCTGCCTTTCTGTGGCATGTAGATTGTGGTTGAAGGTAGGATCACAAATGTGTAAAGTCATCTAAAGGCTAGAATTATTATATTTTTATTGTACTGAAACATAATAAACATATAAAATGTGTTTAAATATTGCTTTTTGGTACTGAAACTTAGTAATGTGAGAAGCTTCATGTTTCTTAGGTGGATAATTGTTATATTTAAATTTCATGCTTTTTATTTTTTTATGTATTTATTTATTTTTTTGGCAAATTTGGATTTAGTCAAAATAAATTTCATGTTTTTAAACTCATATCCAGAATTAAGGCCTGTCTGAAATAGAGGACTTTTCTGAGCTGATCATTCTTATTATAGTACTTACGCTAGTAAAAAGAGGCTTTAGAAAAATGAGAAAAGTTTTTGATAACTATTTTTATGGTGAGTTGAATAACTTTGTATACATAGGGGCTTTTGAAAGCAACCACGGTGATACAAGATGAAGATTATATGTTACAAGTTTATGGAAAACCAGTTTATCAGGGTCACCGCAGCACTCTTAAAAAAGGACCATATCTCAGATTTAATTCTCCATCTCCTAAATCCAAACCACTGAGACCAAAAGTAATAGAGCAAGTTAAAGGTAAAGAATCTCGTTTTTTGTGTTTAACCTAATGTTTTAATAGTATCAATTTAATATGTAAAGTTTCCTTTTGTTTGCTTTTTATTTATTATAAATACAGTCCAAATTATATAATGCTTAGAGATAGAAAAATAATTCCTTCTAGGAGAGGTAGGAAGAAATAGATCAGGCACAAGATAGGAATAAGTGGGAAGAAATGTAGGGTTAGGTGGTATCTTCAGATAAACCATTGTAAAATTTTTATTTAGGAAATGATGAATCTTAAACAATGTAAATATAATATAGGGAAAGTAGACATTTCCTTGAAGACCGTGGTCCATTATGTTCTTATGAACAGAAAGATCAGCCATATGCTATTTATTATTGTAAAAGGGTTTATGGGCACTTTTGCAGTTTTATTTGTTCTCAAAGAGCCTTAGGTAGCAAAGTTGAAAACTTTTTTTGTTGCTTTTGTATACAACTAAAAACATCTTTATTTATCACTGCATGTTTTTACTCACATCTGCCATTTCACTGGTACTGTATATTTAAATATAACTGTTAGTTAAATATTGAGTCTGTTGACTTTGGTTACATTTTAAAGTTTCTCAGCTTGTACTTTAGTAGTCAGTAAGCTTCTTTGATGATAAGTAGCAGACCCGAACCCATTTTCCTTTCTTATCCTTTTCCAGAAGTTGGAGCTGTGTCAGTTGCTTTAGTTCCCTTTCTTTTCTAAAAGTTAGGTGATCATATACGGTATCAGGTTATATAGAAATTTTACTAATGTTATACAACTATTATGTACCCACAATAATTAAAAATAAAATAAATTTTAAAATTAAAAAAAGACATTTTACTGATGTTATTTTAGCCAGTTATTTTAGCAAAGCATGTAGCTTATGGGTGATATTTACCCTAATGTTTCCTCTTATTTACTAGAGCTTTGCTATTAACTTATATTTGGGGTTTTGAAAGCCTTTGCAAAAAATCATTTGAGGTTTTAAAATACTTTCAAATCCAAAAATAACTTGATTCATTAATCCTTTTAATGCTAGAAATGATTGAGAGCCTGTGGACTTATGCTTATCCTAGGGCCTCGGTACCTGCCTGTTTCCTCTGTCTGGAGAGCTTTTCCTTCAGATACTTGCATGGCTCACACAGTTCTTTCAGTCTCTGCTTGTAGATATTAGCTCCTCAGAGAAGTCTACCTTGACTATTCTATCCAAGGAATTATTCTCTCTTGTCCCTCTCTATCTCCTTGCCCTGCCTTATTGTTTTTCATAGCATTTTTCACTACCTATTATATTTTTGTTTATTTGCTTTATGATTTATTTTGTTCATTTGTCCTTACTAGACTGTAAGCTCCATCAGTACAGTTGATTTATTCACCTCTGTATTTCTTGTGTTTGGAACAATGCCTAACACGTAAATGCTGAACAAATATATTTTAAATAAATACTCAAGAAAAATATTCATTCAATAGAATGAATGAATATCAGAGAACAGGATGAAAAATATAGATAGGGTACTAAATTTTTCTTTTTAGAATCATAAACAGAAGGAAACTATATTTAATAAAGTCCAGGTACAGAAAAACATCCACATGTTAAAAGTAAAATGTAATGTCAGGAAATTATTTGGAAAATATTTTAGTCTCTTTTCCTTTGCACTTTTACTTTTTTCTTTTCTTCACTTTTCTTGAATTCCATAGAAATTTATCCTCGTCTCCAAAAAGACAGGAGACATATAATCAAATTTTTAATTTTTTAATATTTAGGATATAATTATATATATATCTACTTCATAAGGGTATGAAAAATGTACAGTAATCCCCCTTATCTGTGGGGGATACATTGTAAGACCCCCAGGTATACCTGAAACTGGATAATACCAAACCCTATGTATACTATGTTTTTTCAATTTGATAACCGAGATGGGTACTAAGTGACTAATGGGCAGGTAATGTATACAATGTGGATACGCTGGACAAAAGGATGACTCACTCACATCCTGACCATGACAAATGGGATGGTGTGAGGTTTCATCATGCTACCCAGAACTATGCACAATTTAAAACTTATGAATTATTTATTTCTGGAATTTTCCATGTAATATTTTCCGACCATGGTTGACTGCAGGTTACTGAGACTGGGGAAAGCAAAACCATGGATAAGGAGGGACTACTATATAATGATATTAACTTCTGTAAGGTTTAAGTAAGTATAGAATTAGGTTATCTGTACATAATTTCAAAGCATAAAGGCTGCTTATTCAGAATTATGTGTAAAGGTGTAATGAGAAAATGAAAAAATCCAATTAATCATTAACTTTTTGTACCTGTGGGAAAAAATTTAATGAGCTCAAACATACTATCTGAATATTCTTCAAAATCTTTATTCAACTTTTTTTTCTAGTCATTGTATTTATTTTGTCATTGTAGCTATACTAGTTGTACACCTATTCAGTGGCTAGCAAACTATGGCCTACAGGTGAGCTGTCTGTTTTGTGAATAATGTTTAATTTGAACCTAGTCATGCTCATTCATTTATGTATTGTTCATGGCTGCTTTCATTATACAACAGGAAAGGTACAACTGAGACCACTCTGGTCTATATGTTACTTCTGTTTTGGGGCTCTGTAACATTATTACATAGAATGAGATCCTTCTGTGAAGAAGAGTTGCTCTATTTTTAGATGGCTGGATGATAGGTAATGCAAACAATATTTTAAATTCTCTGCCATTAATGATTTTTGCAGGCACTAAATTGAAGTCGATAAGAACACAAACTGACTTTTATGCAGCAAAACCTATGAAGATGGATTCTAAAATGAAGCATTCCGTTACTACACTACCTCATGGTGATCAGCAGTATTTGTTCAGCCCAAGCAGAGAAATGCCTACCTTCTCAGGCACACTAGAAGGTCATCTAATTCCTATGGCAATTCTCTTAGGTAAAAACCAACAAAATATGTGGAGTGAATTTTAAATTCTTATCAGCAGTAGCAGAACTTACAAAATGGTACTCACACGATAGTCACCTACCTTTTCCTTTCTGTGTTTATATTTGTAGGGAAGGCCTCAGATTATATCTTAGCTGTGTAATAGCAATCCCTAAAATGATGGATTTCTGATGTCGTTTCACCCACAGGAAACATTCCTTTGATACTTTATAGTACAATGTTATAGATGAAATGAGAATTTAAAAAATCTTTAGACATATCACAGACATTCATAATAAGAATCCAAGAGGTTTGATTGGCTTGTTAATATTGTCATGTCTTAGGGGAAGTACTTTAAATACCTTTATGTAATTTTGCACCAGGCTATGATAAGTAAAAGTTGTGTGGTTGTGTATCCTAAGCTAATAGTTGTTTATTTACTTACTTGAGGTCTCTCAGAGTCATCATGTTAAAAATGGAACAAATTGTTTTTGCCCTCACATCAGCTTTTCAAATCTAATTAGCTCCTTTTTTCCTTGTAATGTCATTGCTATTCTTCCTTGATTTTGATGAATTATTTAAATATGAATATTTTTTAACATAAGAGAATTTTTCATTTTGAATATTTTGAGTTAATGTCATGTCAACATGGTAGCTGCCATGTCTGTTCGAACGTGCCTTCTAGTAATATGATAGCTAACACTTTTAAAGTCCTTACCGTAGTACCAGGTACAGTTCTAAACACTTTACATATATTCACTTATTTAATCTATCCTATAAAGCACATGGTAATAAACTAATTTTATAGATTAAAAAACTGAGACACAAAGAGGTTAATTTGTGCAAGGCCACACAGCTGGAGTAGAGCTAGGGTTCAAACCTATGCAGTCTGGCTTATTATTTAGTCTGTACTTTTAGTGAGTATAGTGTACTCTCCTTTTTACTTTGTTTTTTTTCTTTTTTTATTTTAGAGATGGAGTCTCGCTTTGTTGCTCAGGCTGGAGTGCAGTGGTGTAATCATAGCTCACTGCAGCCTTGAACTCCTGGGCTCAAGCGAACCTCCTGCCTCAGCCTCCCCCGTAGCTGAAATTACAAATGTGTGCCACCACACGTGGCTAATTTTTTAACTTTTTGTGGAGACAGGGTCTCACTATGTTGGCCAGGCTGGTCTCAAGCTCCTGACGTCAAGTGATCCTCCTGCCTCAGCCTCCCAAAGTGCTGGGATTACAGGCATGAGACACTTCACCTGGCCCTCCTTTTTACTTTGAAATGTAGAAAACAAGTGGGACTTTTAAAGTGAAAGTTTTTGACATGTTTTAACATGTGGATAATATTAGTACCTCATAGCCTTTATTTTGAGGATGAAACTAGATAATGTATATCAAGTATTTAGTACATAAAAGTGCCTAATGTATGGTGATTATGTTGACAGTGGTGATGATGGAAAGAGAGGTGATTGTCAGTGCTTTCCTTTCATATGAGAATACAACCACAAAGATTCAGGTGGTCTATTAGATTTTTCCTTTATTTCTGAGCTAGTTGACTTGTTTTCTTTCCTAAACTTCTTAGGACAAACCCAAAGTAATAGTGATTCCATGCCTCCTGCTGGAGTAATTATAAACAAGCCACACCCTGTAACTGTGACTACTTCTATTCCTCCATCATCTCGAAAAATAGAAAGTGGAGTAAAGAAACCTAACATAGCAGTTGTAGAAATGAAGTCAGAAAAAAAGGATCCTCCTCAGCTTACTGTACAGGTAAGCCAAGGTGAATGAGAAGAAAATTTTAAGGAAACAAAAATTTTTTTTTGCTTAACATTAGTACTTAAAATTCATTACATTGCTTCATGAAAACATTGCTTTCATCATGGCTCCTTTATTTTTAAAATTTATTTTTAATTTTTTTAAATTTATTTATTTATTTTTTTAGAGACAGGGGCTCACTCACCCAGTTTGGAATGCAGTGTTATGGTCATAGCTCACCGCAGCCTTAAACTCCTGGGCTCAAAGCGATACTCCCACCTCAGCTTCTTAAGTAGCTAGAACTGCAGGTGCATGCCTCCATGCCCAGTTAATTTAAAAAAAAATCTTTTTTAGGGATGGGGTCTTGCTATATTGCCCAGGATGGTCTTGAACTGTTGGTCTCTAGTTATCCTCCTGCCTCAGCCTCCCAAGTAGCTGGGATAACAGGTGCAAGCTACTGTGCCTGGCATGGCTCCTTCATTTTTAAAACTGTGATATTTATGTGATGTATCTCTATCCTTGTTCTGTATGATTTAAACTACTCTTCTAGGCCAATGACTCAATGATATTCCAGGTAACTCAGTGATATTCCAAAGGAAACAATTGAACAGTGTATTGTAATTAAATTAAAAGAGAGTTAATGTGTGTGACTTATATAATTAACATTAATACTTCAAACTTTACACAATCATATGTAAGAAGTACAGTGGCTCGCATATGTAATCCCAGCACTTTGGGAGGCTGAGGTGGGAGGATTGCTTGAGGCCAGCAGTTTAAGACCATCCTGGGCAACATAGTGAGACCTCGTCTCTACAAAAAATAAAAAAAATTAGCAGGGCATGGTGGCATGCCTGTAGTCCTAGCTAATTGGGAGGCTCAGAGGGGAGGATTGCTTGAGCCTAGGAGTTTGAGGTTACAGTGAGCTATGATTGAGCCACTGCACTTCAGCCTGGATGACAGAGCAAAACCCTGTCTCTAAAAATAAATTTAAAAAAAAGACTTCAATGAATGTATAGAGAATTTATTTTTATATGCAAAGACTAAATATTCAAGTTGTCAGTTTTTCCCTAATTAATGTATTATTCTGGGGAAATTCTAATTAACAACAAACAATAACCATGAGATTTTTTTTTAACTTTAGGATCATTCTGATATCTAAAAGAACAAAAGGGTTTAGAAAAGTTAAAGGGTTTTGGTACTGGTCCAGTATAACAGAGTATATCAGAAATAGCTTTGGTTATTTGGAAAGAATGTAGTATGATGGAGACCTCATAAATCAGTGGAAAATAGGATTCTTATAAGTAAAATAATATATTAATATGTTATAATTCATTTAGCAATGTGGGAAAAAGATCAGTTTTAGACTCAGCTCCTACTGTATAGCAAATGAGTTCCAAATAGGCAATAAAGTATAGTTACAAAATTTAAAAACATAGAAAAATTGGAAGATAATTATATGAAATTTTTATCAAAACTCAAGCTAAATCTATATATGGGAGAAGAAAACTTAGATATGATAGAAAATACAGGTTTGAATCTATAAAATCTAAAACTTACATATGTAAAAAAAAATCCTAAATAAAAAGGAAAACAACATACAGGAAGAACGTATGAAAAGAAGATGATAGTAAAGGATTAATTTTTAACACATTAACTGCCATGTGAATTGTATTTAACTCATGCTAGTTTTGAGCCAGGGCCTCAAAACTTAGAATAAATTATGTTTTTTATTGATGTAAATAGAGGTTGTTTGGATTGTAATTTGCCAGTAATTACCAAGAATCTTAACTATTCATGTATTGAGGCCCCAGAAGTTAATATATGCCTATCTAGCATAATGAAATAACTTAAAGTTTAGGAAGAAAATCTTTTATACATATGAAGTTTTTTATAGTGATATAAATATGTTTTATATATGTACTATATATAAAAAGATAGTGGAAAATTGGAAATAAATCCTAAATTTTATCAATAGGAAGATAATTAAAAATAAGGCATGTATACTTGTTGAAATATTATGTAGTCATTAAAAATATAATTATGAAGTCTACACAGAAGCATAATAAGGTATTTATGACCAAAGAACAATGAAAAATCAGGAATGAAAATTATTTTAAATTTTAGCTATGCATACATAAGTGGATGGTAAAAGACAAAGAGAATAGTGCAAAGATAGTAGGATTTTGCATGTTTCCCCCCTCATTTTCCATATGTTGTAAAATATGCTTTCATAATTCAAAAACTTTGTTATCCAGTGGCTTCACACTAAAAACTTAAAGGTCATGTTTTGTTTTATATATTTATATATATATATACATACATACACACATAAATAGTTGAGTCAGAGTAAAAAACAGAAAGCTGAATGTTGTGTTCTGTTTCAGGTATTGCCCAGTGTAGATATTGACAGCATTTCAAATGGAAGTGCTGATGTCGACCCGCCTCTGCCTAGTCCCAAAGAAGCATCTCTTCCTCCTCTGCAAACCTGGATACAGGTATATTTCAGAATTTTATCATATTGTTTTGAGTAATACGTGACTATAGATTTTAACTAATGTTATTCCATTCAGTTTTCTATCATAAGCATAATCTATTGTAATAATTTAGATTTTGAGGAAAAGATTCAAAATGAATCTCAAATTCTTTATGAACTTGAAAAAGAAAGTTTGTTTTAGATCCTTACATTTATAAATTTTCAGAAAGTGATAATTCTTAGTGTAACTTTTGGTAACTTAAGTTGTGATGCTTTCATATTTGAAGAAAGAATTTCTATCTCTTTGGTGAAGAATGTGTGATTTACATGGGAATGATAGATTTCCTGAATGCAAATTTTATGTTGACGACTGCAGTTCATATTTTGACATGTTACTTTGTCATGCTGTTTTGACATGATGCAAAACTAGATATTTCTTCCTGGTATGTATTTGCTTCTGAATAATGAAGTTATGGCTTTACTAAACAGCAAATTAGCACTGTAACTTATACCAGGATTCATCTATTGTAAACAAATTTTGGTCATTGGAGGATACAGTTTTAAAGAGAAAGAAAGCAAGAACACCAGCAATCTCTTATGATTACAACCAATAAAATAGAACTGACCCTAAATGGCATTTGTGCCTAATTTAATTTTTTCATCAGTAATTTTTTTTTTACCAGAAGTTTATTGAAACTTATAACAAGTAATACATTTTGGATTGAGTATCATTCTGATGTCAGTAAGAAGCTATTGTGGTTTTCTGTGGCTAGATTTCAGTGACAGTAAGGCCTAGAGGTTAATTTTGTAAAATGACTATTTTGTTTACTTTTCTAAATTATTTGATTCTGTATCTGTCTTTTGTGGGTTCATAAATGTGTATACTTATGTACACATTTATATATGTATCTATACATATAAACACTTTCCTTTTTTTTGGAGACAGGGTCTCATTCTATTGCCTGGGCTAGAGTGCAGTGGCATCATCATAGCTCACTGCAACCTCCATCTCCTAGGCTCAAGCGATCCTCTTGTCTCAGCCTCCCAAATAGCTGGGACCACAGGCGCGTGCCACCATGCCTGGCGAATTTTTTAAAAATTTTTTGTAGAGACAGAGTCTTGCTATGTTGCACAGGCTGGAACACTTTTTATGTGTGTAGATACACTTTTCTTTGTCTTAACTCTAGGAGAGAAATCATATCAATCTGTGATCAGTTGACTTCAGTTGCATTGTTAATGGAGTCCTGGCCAGAAAAATTGATATTTAATGTTTTATAGCTATTAAAATGGCAACCTAATGGCTTGGGGACTAGCTTGGATTTCATTTACTAATCAAATCGATTCTGAGTAGGATACTAAGATAGAAAAGTAGGGCCACATAATTATAAGCTTATGCTGTAGGTGTAAATATGATAAATTATGTATCAATTTAAAATACATTAAGCACAACAAAAACTTTCTGAAAATGCTTTCCTAGGCTCCAGAAATTATGAAGATAGATAAAGAAGAGGTGAAGTTTCCAGGAACTAACTTTGATGAAGTAATTGATGTCATACAGGTAACAAAGCTTACAAACCAGGAGAAATTATTTTTCTACCAGTATTTTTCTGAGTGGTTGACTGTCTTCATTACTGATATTATGTTACAGTGCTTTGAGAAACTTGCTTTTACTTTTGAGTCAAATACACTTTTATTTTAAAAAATTATAAAGTTGTTATTCTATGCTACAGTATTGTATTTCATCCGTCACCTATCTGCCTCCATGAAACTTAATGATTGTCTACTGTTTCCTACCTAGATCTTTTCTTTCCTGCTTCCTACTTCCGTCTTTCTTCCCATTTTCTTTGCCTTTCCTCCCTCCAATCTATCCTTTCTTCATTTTGTTCCATTTATCTCTTTTGATTTCTGGATTAGTGGCAAGGTCACCAGTTAATTTATATTGAGAAAAAAGTTGTGAGGAGTCTAAAATCCAAAGGAAGATTTCATATGGAAGGAAGAGTTATGGAAATAATAGAAATAGTAAAATAGAAAAAATAAGAGAAAGTAAAATATAAAGGACAGGAGAAAAGATCATTGAACATAGAAACTACTTGAATATTATGTTCATAGACTTTAAAGAAGACATTTGTTTTCTCTTTCACTTTCAGAGCTAAAACCTGTTTTGTTAATCACAAAATGAAATCTAATTTTAGATTATTGAGAGGTATGCAATGTGTTAATGTTATTTGCTCACAAGCATGTCTTCTCATGTGAGCACCACATGAGTATTTTGAAGGCAGGAACCTTATTTATCTTTATATTCTTAATGCCTAGCAAAGATACTAATATTTGATAACTGTTTATTCAGTGTACAAGTGAAAGAAACAGTTACAGAAATAGCAAAAGATTTAGAGTTCAAAGACAAGGGTTCCTACCCTAGCTCTGCCCCACTTATATGTTGTGGACTTCATTTTTAAGGGTATTATAAAATAATATTGACTTAATATTTAAAGAGACCAAACTGTTTTTGAGATATGTATTGAATTATTTATAGATAAAATGATATAATGTTTGTGATTTTCTTCAAAATGATATATGAAGGGGAAAGTGGATTATGGGGGACAATCTAGATGACACAAGGTTGACCATGAGCTGATAATTATTGAGGCTGGGGAACAGGTAAATGAAATTCATGTTATTTATGTATAATAGATATACCACATGGGCACTATTTTGTTTACTTTTAAATAGATATGACATTTTTCATAATAAAAAATTTACAAATTCCTGAAATAACTCTCTCTCTCTTTTTTTTAATTTTTTTTATTTTTTTGAGACAGAGTCTCGCTCTGTTGCCCGGGTTAGAGTGCTGTGGCATCAGCCTAGCTCACAGCAACCTCAAACTCCTGGACTTAAGCGATCCTACTGCCTCAGCCTCCCGAGTCGCTGGGACTACAGGCATGCGCCACCATGCCTGGCTAATTTTTTCTATATATATTTTAGTTGGCCAGATAATTTCTTTCTATTTTTCAGTAGAGATGGAGTCTCACTCTTGCTCAGGCTGGTCTCGAACTCCTGACCTCGAGCCATCCACCCGCCTCGGTCTCCCAGAGTACTAGGATTACAGGCATGAGCCACTGCACCCAGCCTGAAATAACTCCCTTGATCATGATGTGATGATACAAATAATATGTAAGATGACCTAACTGCATCATTAAATGTATATAGGTTCTGCAAAAACAAACATGATATTGGGAAGCATCAGTTTTTTTATGATAATAAATTAAGTCCATAAATTTCTAGAGGGAAGTATTAACAATGTTTGATGCAGGAATAATTAAGTTTTTTCATTTGTTTTATGACTGCATAAAATGAATTTTGAGTTTTAAAAAGACAAACCGATTGTGTAATTAAGGTTTCTTCAATGCGACATGTATGACTAATATGTTTATTATAATTAATATTATACTACCTAATTAGAAATGCTGTTGGTTCATTTAGAAGTCTTGGTTAATTCACCTAGCTAAGTTCTCTGCATATGGTTGGTACTCAGTAAATGAATAAATACGTAATATAATAGTTTTGTTTTTTACAATATCAGGAAGAAGAAAAATGTGATGAAATTCCAGACTCTGAACCAATCATGGAGTTTAACAGAAGTGTTAAAGTTGTTTCTACAAAATATAATGGTCCTCCATTTCCGCCAGTTGCTTCTACTTTTCATCCTACTGCTGATATTCTGGATAAAGTAATTGAGAGAAAAGAAACATTGGAAAATAGCTTAATTCAGTGGTGAGTTTAGAATGGTGTTGGTATGAATAGAATCATAGTAGCAAATATAAATGGAAAGTATTAAAATTTGGTTGAAAATCTCCCTTGTCTTCTTTTGTTTATTAAACTTCCTTTGCTGTAGTCACTGGAAAGTATTTGATGTAATGTTGACAGCTTAACTAATTGTTGGAAATATTATCTCTGTCCTTGAATATTTGTACTTAGGCTACCAACTATGACAAAGGAAAATAGGAGAATATTATTAAGTACCAGAAGTCTTAAAAATGTACATGCTCTTTAATCCAGTGATTCATTTCCAAAAATTTATCCTAAGAAAATAATTATGGCTATTCTACTAGGCCATATAATTCCTAGCATTACAACAAAGGCACTGTTCTAAGTTTGTTAAGTTGTAATGTGTAATTATTGTTACATATTACAATAACAATTATAATTTATTATTACATATAGATATGAAATTAACTCTATTATCTCTGTTTTTACTTGTGAGAAACCTTAAGGAAATTATGGAATAAACAAAATGACTGAACATTAATACAGTTATTAAAATTAGGTTTAGAAGAATAGTGATGTTGAAAGATACTAATGAGATACTGGTGTATAAATGAAGCAGGATACTAACAATATAACCCCAGTTTATAAGAACTTACTCAAAAATAAATGTGCATAGGATAAAAGTTTCAAAAATATACATACCAAATTAATTGTTTTTATCCCTGAATCTAGGATTATGGGTAAGCCTTATCCATTTTTTTTTTTGTTTGTTTGTTTGTTTTTGAGGCAGAGTCTCTTTCTGTTGCCTGAGCTAGAGTGCAGTGGCATCATCATAGCTGTTGTGATCCTCCTGCCTCAGCCTTTTGAGTAGCTGGGACTGCAGGTGCCCACCAACACACCTGCCTAATTTTTTTTACCCATAGAGACAGGGGTCTTGCTGTGTGTGTTGCTGAGGCTGGTCTCAAACTTTTGGCCTCAAGCGATCCTCCCACTTCAGCCTCCCAAATTTTTTTAAAAAACTTTTATATATTTTCTAAATTTTCTGCAATGGACATCTGTTATTTGTATAATATTAATAATAACTTTTAAGAAGTCTATTAGCTGCTCTAAAGAAAGTTACCAGAAGCAGCCTCCTGTTCTGTTCCCCTTTTCCTTCCTGAAAATACCCTTGGAAATAAATTTTTTCTTCACTTTTTAAAAGAAAAACTACCCTATATTTCTACACATATATTTATTTCCTGAAGTGAGGGCAGCTGGACTTCTTTTCTAGTTCTGATGTTACATGGTTTTACATGTGTGTTCTCAGAAGGGAAATAAACATTTTACGTACATGATATGCCAGATAATCATTGGCCCAAGTCTTATTTTGAATTTAGGAGTTCCATTAAGCTTTTCATGAGACTAATCTGAAAGATTTTGATTTTATTTCATGAACTATCTGCTACAAGGAGAGTCTGTTTCATGTGGTTTATCTTATTAGGAGACATATTTTTTTTTTCTTCTTCTTTCCACATTTAACTTTCAGAGTAACTGCTTTCACATGTAAATGTTTGTGTCCATGGATAAAGGTTGTTTTTAAGGTGGTATGTCTAACATTTTATACATTTCAATGAAATTTAGGAATCTTAACTTTTATCCCCCCACCCCAGGGTAGAACAAGAAATAATGTCAAGAATTATCTCTGGTCTCTTCCCAATCCAGCAACAAGCCACACCTAATGTTAGTGTTTCAGTCAGTGAGGCAAGTGAACCACTGACTTCTGATATTGGTAAGTGAAATGGAATCTTTTTTGTGTTGTTATTAAAAGAAAAACCTTTAGTTCATTGTGAATTTATATATTCCAGAGGTGAAGTAAGTCCTTCAGTGACAAAAGATAAGCTCTTCCAGTTTCACTCCCCAATACTTCTCTGTAGTGATGGTTAGTTCTCTTTCACCCTCTTATTTCATATTGCAGCTTTCAGGTTATTAAACTGCTCTCCGCACTTACCACCCCAAATCTCTATTCCCATAGTGCTTTGTATATATATTTTTATGATAATTATCGGATTATATTAGGGTTGGTTTACATATCTGTCTCACTCACTACAAATATTTATAAATTACTTAGGTTTAAGGATATTTCTCCTTTAGTGCCTAGTCCTTGACTGACACCAGTAAGAGTTTAAGTATTCATTGAATAGTTAAATGAGCCTCTTTCTTTGTGGTACCCATGCTGTTCTTCTTGTTTTCCTCCTCTCTCTCTTTTCCCTTCCTTTTTTCTTCTTTCCTTCTCCTCCTCCTCCTTTTCTTGTCCCCCTACTTCTCCATCAGCTTTTTTGAGGTGTAGTTTACTTGTCATAAAATTCAACAATTCTAAGTGTACGGTTTGACAAGTTTTGACAAATACACATAGCTGTATATTAGCCACACTGTTATGAGATAAAAAAAAATTTTCCGTTATCCCCAAAAGTTCCCTCTGCCACCTTGCAGTCAGTTCCTAACCCCCACCCATTCCCACTGGCCCCTAACCACCACTGATCTGCTTTCTATCACTGTATTTTTACCTTTTCTAGAATTTCATACATGTATGATTATTAATATAAAATATTTAGTCTTTTGTTGGCTAGCTTCTTTTATTTAGCATAATGTTTTTACAATCCTGCTATTACATATGGTAGTATTATACTGTATGGATATATTATAATTTGTTAATCCATTTACCAGTTGATGGACATTTATCATCTTTTAGTTTTTGGCTATTATGAATAAAACTACTATGAACATTTGAAAACTAATCTTGGAGCATCCTTTAATTTCACTTGGTCAGGATAAGTAAATGTTTAACTTCATAAGAAACTGCTAAATATTTTCCAAAGTGAGTATGCTGTTTTGCATTCTGTCAGCAGTGTGCGAGAGTTCCAGTTGCACCACATCCTCCCCAACACTTCGTGTTGTCAGTGTTTTTAGTTCTAGCCATTTTGAACATATGTAGGGATATCTCATTATGATTTTTATTTGCATATCTCTAATTATACTAGTAATAGTAGTAATTGTAGTATAATTACAAATGATGACTAATGACATTGTGTGACTTTTCATGTGCTTATTTACGATCTCTATCTTTACTTTAGTGAAGTAGCTTTTTATTAATAAATCTTTTCCCCATTGTTAAACTGGCATCTGTGTCTTCATATTATTAAGTATAAAGTTCCTTATCTATTTTAGATACAGATCCTTTATTGGGATATGTTTTGCAAATGTGTTCTCCTACTCTGTGTCTTGCCTCTGTGTTTTCTCAACATTATCTTTTGAAGACAAAAAGATTAATTTTGAAGAAGTCTAATTTATCAATTTTTCTTTTGTAGTTCATGGAGGATTTTTGGAATACTGTTCAAGAAATACTTGCAACCTAAAATCATTAAGATTTTTTCCTATGTTTTCTTCTAGAAAATGTGTGCTTTTATATTATACATTTAGGTCTGTAGTATATTTTGAGTTAAATTTTATGGTGTGAAGTAAGGATCAAACTTTTTTTTTTTTTTGCATATGGATATTCAATTGTTCTAGCAATATTTGTTGAATAGATTATCCTCTCTCCATTGAATTACCTTAACACCTTTGTTGAAAATCAATTGGCTGTACATATATATGGGTCTGTTTCTGGATGTTTTATCCTGTCCCATTGATCTGTAAGTCTGTCTTTATACTAATACCACAGTTTTTGGGGGGGGGGGTTGTTTTTTTTTTGAGACAGAGTCTCACTCTGTTGCCTGGGCTAGAGTGCTATGGCGTAAGCCTAGCTCACAGCAACCTCAAACTCCTGGGCTCAAGCAATCCTCCTGCCTCAGGCTCCCGAGTAGCTGGGACTACAGGCATGTGCCACCATGCCTGACTAATTTTTTCTATATATTTTTAGCTATCTGTATAATTTCTTTCCATGTTTAGTAGAGACGGAGTCTCACTCTTGTTCAGGCTGGTCTCGAACTCCTGACCTTGAGCAATCCTCCCGCCTCAGCCTCCCAGAGTGCTAGGATTACAGGCATGAGCCACCGCTCCCGGCCCACAGTTCTTGATTACTATAATTTAATAGTCTTGAAATTGGATAGCATAGATTCTCTGACTTTGTTGTTTCTTTTACATTTCTGTATTTCGTTACCTCTACTTTTATTCCTTCTTTCCAGTCTCAGGGTAACCTACTCTTTCTCCCTCATAGACTATCCTTTAAGTGTCCAAACCCTAGATAGCAGAGTCTATATTTACTACTTTAATTTCTCATTTTCCACTTTCGTTTTAGTATTTATGGGTTGGCTTTCTGCTTTCCGCATCAAGAAACTCCTTTCTCACAGCATTTGGTTGTCAAAGACGCTTCCCTTTTTCAAAGCCTTATTTTACTAGATGGCTCTAGGATGGGCACTCTTGACCACGTCTAATTCTTAAAATGTTCTAATGGTTTTGGCTTCTTAGAATTCATTCTGTTGTTCTTCCTCCTGTCTTCTTCTTTTAAACTTCTTCAAGACCTTTATTTTCTCATTTTATTTTCTGCTACTTGGATAAAATTATTTCCCTAGTTTCTATGCTCTGCCCTCTTATCTGTTTTTCTGGTTTCCTCTTGCCATTGGTTATCCTGTGTCAGTTGATGACCTCTAAGCTGTGCGTCTAAGCTGAGAACTTGTCGTTCTGCCCATTGATGGATATTCTATTTGATGCTCCACTGGCATCCCCTATTTAGCATGTCCAAAATATATCTCATTTTTCTACCCAAACCCACTCTTCCTTTGTTCTCTATTTCTGTTAATGATATGATAATTTTCCCAGCACCCAATCTCCAAAGTCTTGGAGTTATTGTTTGTTTTGTTTTCTTTTCTCTGCTCTTTCTCAGTCACCACTTAGCCACAGCCTACGTCCCTGGACTCCATACAGTTTATTGATATATTTGGTTAATTCTTCCTATTTAGTGTATAGCTTGCATGCCTCCTTCCACTGTTACTACCCCAAGTTTTCTTTAATCATGTCATTTTTTTTTTTTTTGAAGAAAGGAAAAAACCTACCAAGATAATTAAAAGAAAATTGATGTTTTCCTAGATGAAATCTTAAAATTTCCAGATTGGGTATTTAGATCCTGTTCTCTATAAAACCATGTGTGTTTGCTTTTATTTTTGCCAGTGCTTGGGTAGGTTTTCAGGGCCTCATAACAGAGATGTTCTGATTTTTGGTAATGCCAAAACAATGAATTATGGAAACTGAAAAGGAGATGTATCAACACATATTGTTGAATACAAATTTGGCATTGTAATAGTCTATGTTATAGTAACTCCAGAGTAAATTGCTACTATTTGGGATTACCTCAACAAGTAATCCCAAGATACCTGTACCTGCTCTTTAGCGAATTCTGGATATTGCTGCCATAGTTGTACTTCTCTAGGAGTGCTCTTTGGAGATGCAGTATCTTTATCAGGTTGTACGGATCATTGTTTACATATTTTCCACACAGGGCTTTATAAATTTCACCACTTTAAGTCGAGCAAAGTCTCTTAAGGAAGTTTTACTTAATTTTATGTACATTCATGTAAGTGAAAAGTACAACTCATTTGGAAAATTAATATACCAATAAGGCATCAGATAATCACCTAAACTGCTATAGAGGTTTGAAGAGGATTTGCTGATAATTTTAATAACTGATATATCTGAAACTACAAGGAAGGAAGGTTTGCCTTCATATTTACTGCATCCTTGTGTTTTGGTCAAGATCTATCACAGAGTTTCCTGTTGCCTTGTTCTTGGAAATGTGGATTGTTTTCAGATAAGGACATTTAATAATATGGGTGCAAATTCTTTTTATCACTAAATTCTATAGTGGTAGAGAAGAAGCCATATAAGTAAATTTTCATCTGTATGTTTTCTTCTCCCTTTTTATTTGTTTAGAGAGAATGTTTGTTATGCAAGTTATCATCTTAGTCCTTTCATAATAAGTAGATATGTTTGTATTTTCATTTTTATTCCTCTTTTCACCCCCATATACAAATATGTTGGCATCTCTAAAATTTTAAGAATTAAGGTTTAAATTGCAAGCATGTTCTTGCCCATTTATTCTGAAATTCCCTTTCTTTTTTAGTGGAAGGAACAAGCAGTGGTGCCCTCCAGCTTTTTGTTGATGCTGGGGTTCCTGTGAATTCAGACATGATTAGTCATTTTGTGAATGAAGCTCTTGCTGAGACCATTGCTGTCATGCTGGGTGACAGAGAAGCAAAGAAGCAAGGTCCTGTTGCTGGGGATGTTTCAGCAAATGAAACATACTTGCCGGTAGGAGTGACTCTCCTTTCGTGACTTAAGTTCTTGGGAATTTTTGATATGTTTATTAAAGAACAGTAAAACAGATAAATTTTAGACTGAATTTGAATGTCATAAGATCACAGTTTGTGGTAGAATTTTATTCCTCGTTGGTATGGTTAAAATAACATTTCCCCCAGCATTTTATTTTAAAAACTTTTAAATCTATAGAATAGATGAAAGTATGATACAACAATGAACATCTGTATACTCTTTACCTATATTGAGCAATTGATAACATACTGGCACATTTTTCTTTCTTTCTTTTTTTTGAGACAGGGTCTCTCTCTGTCATCTAGGCTGGAGTGCAGTGGCACAGTCATAGTTTACTGCAGCCTCAAACTCCTGGACTTAAGCAAGCCTCCTGCCTCAGCCTCCTGAGTAGCCGGACTAGAGGTGTGCACCACCACGCCTGGCTAAATTTTTTTTTTAAATCTTTTGTTGAAATGAGGTCTCACTATGTTGCCCAGGCTGATCTTGAACTCCTGATCTCAAGTGATGCTCTTGCTTTAGCCTCTCAAAGTGCTAGGATTACGAACATGAGCGGCCACTGCTCCCAGCCCTGGCACATTTTTTTTTACTGTCTTTATGTCTGCTATGTTATATATCCCTTAAAAAAAATTTAAAAGTTGCAGACATCATGACACTTGACCTCAAAAGCATCAGCAGTATCTCCGAAGAACCAGGTACTTTCCTATATAACTGAAGTACCATTATCCAACCCCCCAAATTTATTAACAACATTGATAGAATTATAGAGACTATATTTAAGTTTCTCCAGTTGTTCCAAAAATATCCTTTGTAGCTTTTTTTAAAATTCAAGATATAGCCAAGGATCACATGTTGCTTTTGAGTTATTGTGTAAATTGATATTTTTGACCTTTAAAAGAAAATACATTTCAGAAAGGTTTATCATTGCTTATTTAATCAGGCTTATTATGTTAAATAGAATTTCTAATCTATTGTAGCAACATGAAATTCTACAAAGCCAAAATTTACTCTGTATTACCAGCTGTTTAGAACTCGGTAGTCACTTCTGTTCCTATAGATCACTGAGACATCATTTTATATAGGTGAAACATTTAAGCTGATTCATTTCATGTATAAACATAAAGTTATATACTGTATTTGACTTTTATAGAGATTGGTGTTGTGTAATGTGATTAGTGTGCCAAAGGTTTGGATTTGATACAGTTTTGGTATGTGCTCATTGGTAATATATTCAGTACAGATGTGGTTAGAGTTAATTGTTTTCTCTGTGCCAATTACTTTGATTTATTTTCTGCCCACATACTGCATTTTCATAGGGTGACTGAAAGAGAAAATATGGAAAAGCCAGTGTAAATAGGCAGTTTATGTAATTGTTAAGAGCCTGGACTTTGGAGTTAGTAAGACCTGAATTTGAATCCCAAGCTTTGTTACTTTAATCTTATCTGTATAATAGAGATAGTATACTTAGAGTTAAATGATCATGGCTTTACCAAATTCTGCTTACTGAATATCTCGCAGGGCAACCCCGGCCCTTCTCCAACTTATTGTTCCTTATCTTCAGACTTGTCATAGCTTTTCTTGGCCTTTTTCTCTCTCAAATATATATTTATACATATTTACGGCTATTATATGTATATTTTCAGTTTAAACTTAAAAACATATTTTTGGCTGGGTGCAATAGCTCCAGCCTCTAATAGCAGCACTTTGGGAGGCTGAGGCAGGAGGATTGCTTAAGGCCAGGAGTTTGAGACCAGCCTTAGCAACACAGCAAAACCCCCGTCTCTGTGGCAAAAAAAAAAAAAAATTAGCCGGGTGTAGTTGTGCCTACTTGCAATGCCAGCTACTTGGGAGGCTGAGGCAGGAGTATGGCCTGAGCCCAGGAGTTAGAGGCTGGAGTGAGCTATGATCATGCCACTGCACTGTAGCCTGGGTGACAGAGAGAGACCTTATCTCAATCAATCAATAAAATTAGTTTTTAAGTTCCGTAAAAAAAAATCTTGTTGAGATTTTTATAGGAATTAATCCAATTTTGATTGGTTTCATTTAGGGAGGATTGACATCTTTATGATGCTGCGTTATCTGAGCCATCATATAAGGTTTTGTGGCAGGTTAAATGAGATGATATATGAAAAAGGATTAATGTAGTACCTGGAACTTGTTAAATACTCAGTGATTAGACTAATAGTTTATCATCATCATTATCCATTACCTATACTAGAAGAACACCTGTGTTGGGTTTCAGGGTCTGAAATGCACTCATAGCCGAAGAATGACCAGACACACCAGAGTAAGGCAAGCATGAAAATGAGGTTTATTGAGGAGAAAAAGATAGGATTATAGTGCAAGAGCAAGATACAGGTTTACAGAACGTGACACGTACGCCACAGATGACAATTGGACCCATTGTAGCAGCAAAGTGAGAGCAAAAGGAAGGGCTTGGTTATGGTATGGGTCTTGTTTTATAGTGCCCGGATTGGGACCTCCCTCATGGCTCAGACGTCACCATGGAACCACTTTGATTGGACACTTGGGAGTTATATGACCTAAGTCTTACTATACATGCGGATCTCCCATGAGCGTCTCTGAAAGCTGTTCTAGGTCACTTTCCAGACTCTATTGTATGTATGCTGGTTGGCCTGTGGAATAGAGAGTGCTCTGTATTCTTTTGTAGTTGTCGTGCTAAATTCTGATTGGCAGATTCATAGGGTGTTCCCTCCTCCCCCAGGTATGGCAGTCACTTGGGATAGGATTAAGGAGGGGTGGGACCAAGATTAGGGCCTGGGGCCTGGGGCCCATCCTTTTCCTTCTTCCCAGGTGGGGCAATTGCACCAAGGCAAGGCACCCACTTTTGTCCCTAGGAGACCTGGAATCCTTCACTGTCTGCCTAACACCTGCACATCTTTTCATGATGATGAGCCAGTAGTGTTATATTTGAAAACTATGCTTTTATGCTATAAGTTTATATAGTCAAGAAGGAAAAAGAATGGATTTCTTTCATTTTAAAATGAAGGCTAAGAATATGCTAATTATTAAGCAATGCTATGGAATTTCTATTATGCTTCATGGTTTTAAATTGCATATTAATTTGCAACTCATGATATAGAATAAAGACTAATCACCCTAATACATAAAGATTTTTTAGAATGAGAATACAAATAATGTATTTTAAAAGTGGACAAAGGACAGAACCAAACAGTTCACACAGGAGAAGTACAAATTGCCCATATACATATAAAAAGATGATCAACCTCACTGGTAATAAGAAAAAAAATTGCTAAAATTCCGTATTTGCTTATCAGATCAGCAAAACTCTTTAAAGTTTGATAACGCCATTGTTTGGCAAACCTTGGGGAAATGGGCATTCTCATACCTACTGGAACTTGTGTAAAATAGTTAAATCTTCTAGAAGGAAATTTGGCAAAATCTTTTCAAATTCAAAATGCAATTACCCATTAACAGAGCAGTGTCACTTCTGGGAATTTATTCTGTAGATTGTGTGCATATGAAAAGACTTAAGTCTAGATTATTTGATAATTCTTAGGAAGGGATCTAGGTGGGATCTAGGTAGAGAAGGAGAGGAGGCTTAATTTTCACCATCATCCTTTGGTACTTTTTGAATTTTGGACCATTTGAATGATTACCTATTCAACAAAATAATGTTAAATTGTTTACTTACTCCTTCACCAGTACTTTCCATTTCCCTTTTGTCTTCGTCTCTACCCACTCTTCACTTTCTCTTATCCTTCCACTGCCTTTTACATGCTCTGTGCTAAAAGGTTGATTTTTTTTAGAAAATTTTTTTAAAAGGCTGATTTTTGATATCTTATCAGTCAGTTAAAATGCTTCTTTTCTGTTGCATGGCCTATGCTTCAAGTTTGTAGTGGGATTTGATCTTCAGTTTTATCTGTGTAATCTTCCTGGATATCTTAAAAGAGAGTGCCTTAGATTTCTTTGGGGCCTACTTCAAAGGCAGAGTTACTTCAATTGCCTGAGGCTTTCTCCAGGCCAGTCTTAAACTAAAAGTAGATATTCAAGAGCCAAAGTGCTTAAGGCTTCATTCCCCATCCCCATCATTTAAATTCTATGTGGTCTATGAATGAGCTCACATTATTATTTCAAATTACTTTTACTTGGGTGATTATAAGCATAATTTATCTTGTTGCATTAATTTATTTTAGGCAAGAGTGTGTACCCCAGTGGCTACCCCACAGCCTACGCCTCCTCACTCACCTTCATCACTTCCTAAGGAACGTGTGCTGGTAAAAACTCCAGATTCTTCTCCCTGTGATTCAGATCATGATGTGGCTTTTCCTACAAAAGAAATATTTGCTGAAAAAGGTAGAAACTTTATTTGTGTAACTCAGTTTTAATTTTAGCAACTACTAAATAAAATTTCAAGATTGTTTTATAAGATGCTTTATAGATTAATGTATACATACTTATTGCTTACTAGGTTTTAGTAAATAATTTTTTCTTGCAAGGAATCCAAGGAATTTATTGCCATTGCTTAGAGTATATAATCAATTAGATGCTCTAGACCACTTTAAGTATATGGTGGTGTTAAAAGTGATGTCTTTTCAAGGTTTTTTTTTTTTTTTTAATGCTTTACTAAATTAATTTAGGAACTTTCCCATTAATGGCCACCACCATCATCGTTAATATTATTAATTATTATTACCATTATTTATGTGCCAAAATGTTAAGGGATATCTGAAATAAACATATCTTGCCTTCCTATGGAGTTGTTTACTGACTTTTACCTTTTTCTGTCTTTTTAAAAAAAAAATCTTTAGGAAATGATATGCCTGCTATCACACTTATTACTACTCCAGCAGTTACCCCTGCTGCTACACCGCCTCCAGCAGCAGCTCTGACTCCAACTTTGTCAGAAATTTCCATTGATAAATTGAAAGTCTCAGGCTCAGAGCTTCCCAAGCCATGGGGTGATGGAGACCTGCCACTGGAGGAAGAGAACCCTAACCCTCTTCAAGAAGAACTTCTTCACCCAACAGCTATGTAAATGAGAACATAATTCAGTAGTAACTGTACATTCCAAATTAAATTTGATTTACATGACCCATTTAAAACATAGAAATGATAAAGCTTTGTAAACCACAAACTACTTTATACTTTGGAAGAAAGAAATTTTATAAATTTCAACTTTTTAAAAATTTTTATCAAATTTATTTATACCTTTATGTTTTTCTTAAAAGATTCAAAACAGATTAAAATAAAGATATCTATCGTACTGTTAATAAAATAGAAAACAATTTCTCCTATTTTGTGGCTAGAAGAGCTTTCAAGATGACCTATGATTAAACCATGAAAATAATTTTAGAAACATAAATCTTGTTAATTAGTCCAGATTATACAAATACTTTGCTAAAGAAGACATAGTATCTTTGAATCTGCTTTTTATATCAAAATTAATATAGGTCTTTAGTGATCTAATAAGTTCAAAATATGTCTTTATCTTTTTAGTGTAATGTCTGTGGCTAAGGATGAAGAACCGGACAGTGTTCTAGATTTCCCAGCTCAGCCTGCACCTCCAGAGCCAGTTCTCTTTAAGCCATTTCCTGCCGGCACCAAGGCCCCTTCCCCCCAACAGATGCCAAATTCTGATTCATCAACACTGGAGAGCACCTTGAGTGTTACTGTCACTGAAACAGAAACTTTAGATAGACCCATCTCTGAAGGAGAGATTTTATTTAGCTGTGGTCAAAAACTGGCTCCCAAGAGTAAGTTAATTTGTATTAATTGCTTTCACTGGTTATATTATGATAATTCCTTAAGTAATACTTTTCTGTTTAAAGTGTTTTTACTTAATTTTCAAGATTTAACATGGTAAAGTAGAAAAACTAGGGGCACTACGCAATTAGTTAACTTTTCTGGATCTTAATTTCAGAAGGAAAATTTGCCTTATAATCCCACCTTCCAGAAATAATATCATTCTTAGTAGTTTGAGATATGCCCTTCTAGTCTTTTTTGGTCTGTGCATATGTCAACACCTAAATACATGTGTATGTATACGTGTGCTTACCTTTAAAAATAGAATCATACTCTGCATATTGTTTTGAAACCTGAATTTTTTACCTAATAATATATCATGGATGTCTTTCGATATCAATACATAGAGCTCTACCACATTTTTTCTAATAGCTGTGTAGTCTATTTAAACAATACCTTTAGTGAAGGGCATTTAGATTGTTTTCAGTGTTTCCAGACTACACACAATTCTCTAATGATCATCCTTGTATGTATTATACATATATTTTTGTGCACTTATCTAATAACTTCCTTAGAGTACATGCCTCGAAGTGGCATTGCTAAGTCTCCTTTAAAATACCGATACATAGCCAACATACTCTTTGGAAAAGTTTTTAGCTTTTAATTTTAATCTGTTTTTAATTGCATTAATAGTATATAGAGCTGCTTGTTTCCCAATTTCATAGCTACAGTTAATATTATGCTTGTTTTTAATTTCTGATAGGCTAGTGGGTGAAACAAAAATCCCATCTTTGTTATAAATTGCACTTTTAAAAAAACTGGTGAGGTTGAGTAGTTTGTGAATTGCTTGTTTATAACTTTGCCAGTATTTCCATTGCAGTATAAATTAAAATGTAATGTTCTATGGCTTTATGGTCAGATTATTTACTGAGTTTATATTTCTCCTTTTTCCTAACTTTTTACATTTTAATTTCTAGTTTTAGGAGGTGAAGAACTATACCTGACAAACCTAAATGATAGTTTATCCAGCACTCTGCATGATGTTCTTGAAATGGTAAGGAATGATTGACTCCAACACTGAATTCTGACAGGCAGAATATCTTGATGAACTTGTTGCCATTGATCAGTTTTTTCTCAATTATTTGAGTTATAAATACAAAATTTAGTAAAATATTCATGAAAGAATTTAATATTTCTTGCATATTTCATTATGTAATCTTCTTATAATTGTGAGAATAAAAAATTATTAACATTTGTGGCTACTGTAGTTGAAAATACACATTTAATGTAATTAGGTAATGAAATCTAGCATAGTGAAGATTATCACCTGGATATGTTGTCTTTACAATATTTTAAGCAGGATCTTAGCTATTTAAACCAACTCTCTTATAATACATTTGTTATTTTTCCCTAACCATGATTATTGTTTTTTGTACTAATAAATATTTAAATTGAATGACTTGAAAAGAAAAACAAATGGGATCCAGGGATACTAACCCTAGTTATTATCTAGCTCTATAGAAGAAAAAATTGGCATTTAAAAATATATATAATATAAATGTAATATAGAAATGATCATAGGAATTTTCTTTTGAAAAAACTGTTAAGGCATAGAAATGTTTACTTTTTATATATTTTCAAACAGCCTAAGCAAAGGAAGGTAATTATACTCAACTGTCACCTACATTTATCCATATCTTTTGCTAAGTATGGTTGTTATTGTTGCTGTTTTTTTTTTAAAAAATGTTATTTCACATGGAAATATAAAAATACTTCATTAAGGAGTTTTTTGATAAGATTTTAATGGAATAATTTTTAAACAGTGATTATTGCAAATAATTGGTTGAGTTGATTGTGAAGAAAGTACTATCATTTTCATGAAATAATATGGAAAGAAGATGTAAATGACAGATTTCTAATTTTAGAGAAGCATTATACTGACATTTGGCCTATTTAAAATGTTATAGCACTTTTATCAATTCTTAGAACTTTATCAGGTACCAAAGCATGTTTAAGTTTCTTTAAAGTAAATAGCTAAACTGAACCAGGACTAAAGCATAACTTCTTTTTTTACATTTGAAACTAAATTCTAATTTTGGTATTTTTACTATGCTTAAATCAGATATGGTACAAATTCATAATAAATCAAATGCAAATGTACAATCTAGAAAAATGCAGAATAACTTGAAGTCACATACCAGTAAACATTTATCTATATGCTGCTGGGGGATATAGGCTTATGATCCAAAGTTAATGAACTTTATTTCATTAAAAATAAAATAATTAAAAATACTTTTAATGAATTTATAATCATGTTAATACCTATATTTACAAGGGAATCCAGTTTGACTCTGAGGTCCACATTTTCTCTCATTATTGGGACAAGTCTGTTTTGAGGCAGGAAGAAGCCTAGGTAAGATGTTCCAGTGAGGGCTTCACGACCTGCTCCCTAGTCAAGTAAGCCAGATGTGCACAAAGGCTCCATAGATGCCATAGCATATTTCTGCAGTTTTTCATTTTTGCCTGTGTTCTGGTTGGCAGCATTAGCATTACCACAATGCTTTGCCCTCATTGCCATGCTGTGGCATTGCTTTGTGCACTACATAAGTAGAAGCAGGAAATTGTGAGAGCCAAAAACTTGATGACACTATGCAAGACATTTATGAATCACTATAACTCAATTGCCTGGGACAGAGAGTACACTTTTATGTTTTTATAATAAATCTCTAGTTTGACTGTTACAAATTACTCCATACTGTTGTTTATAGTTGAGCCAAATGTAAAGGGTTTTCTTTGGTTTTTTTTTTTTGAGACAGAGTCTCGATCTTTTGCCCTGGCTAGAGTGTCGTGGTGTCAGCCTAGCTCACAGCAACCTCAAACTCCTGGGCTTAAGCAATCCTTCTGCCTCAGCCTCCCGAGTCGCTGGAACTACAGGAAAGGGTTTTTATTACAGTCGAATGGAAATGAAACCTAGTGAAAACTAAATTGAGAAAAATGCAATTGTTTTATAAATTTTTTGTTGTATTAATTGCCTTTATGTTTCTTTTAGGAAGACGATTCTCCCAGTGAAGGACAAGTGATTAGGATGCCCCATAAAAAATCTCATGCAGATGCAATTCTTTCTCTTCTTGCTAAACAAAACCAGGAATCATTAATTTTACAGCAAGCAGTCTATCATTCAGAGGTAATTTTTAACCTTAGTGATTTTTTCTTTTTTTGGTTAGACAGAAATACAGGAAAAAGTTAAAATCTTCCTACTTTTAGTTAAAGTATGCAAATCTTTCACTTAGGAGTCAGAGTTGTAGCACCTTTAACCTGGAATCATAGAACTGTAGTTTTACAACTGAAAGGAATTTAGACCATTTATTCCAACCCTCTTATTTTACAGTTGAAAAAACTGAGGCCTTGTGAAGATCACTCATTCATTGTGCAGCCATGTACTGAGTATTATATGCCAGACACAATCCTGGAAAAGATAGAAAGATGAATATCATGCTACCTTTAAGCATCTTACTATCATGTTGGAGGACAAGCTTTAAACATGTGATTACTCAACAGTGCAGTAACTGACCAAATAGGTATATTCACAAGTGCTGTATGAACACAGAGGAGGGAAGATTCTGCTTTAAGTAGGATGACACTTCATATAGGATATTATACTGATGTAGATCTTTAAAGTCTGAGTAGGACTTTGCAGGCAGTGATGAAAGGGAAGGACATGTTAGAAGCAGAAATAGCATATGCTGTACTGGTCTGTGGCCAGTCAGGCCAAAGAGCTCTCCCGTCCAATTCCATGAAACTTAGGAAGGAGTGGGGGGCACACACAGCAGAAGGCGAGCTGCTCCCCTCCCCATCGTTCACATCACCGACTGGACTCTCCCTCCACCCCCTCCTTTGTGGAAAAATTGTCTTCCATGAAACTGGTCCCTGGTGTCAAAAAGGTTGTAAGGGATAAGAGCCAAGAAATATCAGGGCATATTTAGAAAGTATTGAAAATATCAGTGTGGCTAGAACTTTAGATAACCTGTCAGGTAAGTCAGGAGAAGTAGATTGAACCAGATGATCATAAAGAAACTTTTATTTTGGCCACAGTAAGGCATGGGCACTATGGAGCCCAAGAAGGTTTTGGGGCAAGGGAATTACCCACTAAGATATTTAGGAAGGAGTATGAAGTCGTGACAAGTGAGGGAGAGATGGGAGATCTGTCAGAATACCATTCGAGTAGTCCCAGCAAGAGAGAATGAGAACATGAACAAAGACAGTTATAGCAGAAGTAGAGAGGAGAGGGATCTAAATTTAAGGGCATAGGATTGAGAGTAATTGGTCATTGGTGGAGGGAGGTTAGGAAGAAGAGTCTTTAAAGGATAATCTTGAGATTTCTTGAGGAGTTCGAGGTTGTAGTGAGCTATGATGATGCCACTGTACTCTAGCTCGGGCTACAGAGCAAGACTCTGTCTCAAGAAAAAAAAGAAAGAAAGAATGGAAGAGAAGATATAAAATTTAGTAATGGAAAAAATGAAAACTGAACTGACTCCTTTTTATTAAAAAATAATCATATTTTCTGCAACTTCAGTTAGCTATTGACTGAAATTGCTTTCAGTGGAAAAATATTACTTGTGATGGCTGTGTTGCTAAATTTAAGAAACCACTGTCATAGTTGCATAAACTAAGATCATAATATGTAAACCAGTAAGCAGAGAGAATGAGAATGAGACAAGCAAATGGCACAAAAGAGGTGGCAAAAAGCAGAAGTATCAGCATAATTTAAAAGTTTCACTAATTTCCTGCCTTTTTGGAAATCACTAATATCAGTTAATTTATTCATTTGATTCTGTCAGACCTTTTCATCTGTTTAATGGTGGGAAGTTCATCTCCATTATTTCTTCAATTTTTTCTTCCTCTCATTTTTTCCCTCTCTCCCTAGAACTCTTATTTTCAGATATTAACATAGACTTCTACTTCTATTTTTCTTACCTCTTAGATTTTCTCTTTATTCTTTTTTACTTCCTTCTGGGAGAGCTCCCCAATCTGATCTGCCAACTACTAATTTGTTCTTTAGCCTACTATTTATGCCATATATTATATTTCTTATGCCTGATATGGTTACTTCATTCTTTTATGATTTTTTGCTTTGCATTCTAATATCTGTCCTTATTGCTCTGTGTATGTGTGTGTGATTAATTCATTTTAAACAAAATTCTTTCACTTTGTTGTCTTTTTTTTTTTTTTTTTTTAACACTTATTGACTCCTCATGTATCTGGTCCTTTTGATTTAAGAGGTTGTGTTGCACTGGCAGGGCAGGGATCAGTTATTCTGTCTGAGAATTTATAGGTGTAACAGTAAAACCAGTCCATAGTCTGTTTCAGAGAATTGAAGAAGGGGGCAGGAGATGAGATAAGCCCTAGGGAGGAGAGTCCCAGGCAGCACAGAACCACTGTTAGTCATTGTCACTGCTGTTTCCTACTACTCCACTGTTTAGGTCTTCTGGTGATTATTTTGTCTTTAAACTCTTAGGAAGAAGTTGCTTTGGGAAGTTCTGTAATCCACCAGTCCTAGGGTTTGAAGGGGAAGAGGGTGAAGGAACGAATGCCCAGGAATAGGTTCCTGGCCAGATTTCACCACAGTTGGACCTTCATGCTGGTATTACTCTGGGTTACATCTGCAGCCTGGGTTGCTGCCAAGATTTTTGTCGTTAAGGGGCAGGCAGTGATGATCTCAGGTTAATGGGAGAAAGAAGCAAGCACTTTCCTCCAACCATTCCTCTCACTAACTCCCTCCATCCACCCCCTTCTCCGGGATGCAGTCCCTTTCTTCCCAAACACACCAGTTCAAGTTAGCTGTCAGTCTTTCCTACTGGTTCTTCATGATTTTTTTTTTACTTCCCAGAATCTATGGTTTCTTTTCACTCCTATAGTTAGTAGAACATCTACATTTATGTAGATGGACTAGGTATATTACTCTAGATTACAGACAGCCTAATTTGGAATTGGTGTGAGTCTAACCTTTGAGTATAATACAAAACTTATAGATACTTATGAGAGCATTTTGTAAACAGGCAAGCTAAGTCTTCAGTAGGGTCATAGAGTATTTTTAAGGTGTTAAATAGTTCAGTTGTTACAAGTGCCTTAGAAAATAGATTCACAGTAGAGAAGGTATTGTATATTGCATAATGCTATATATGGTGATGGCAGGGTAATATAGATACTGTGAAATATTTCTGATTAATTTCTTGGGAAAGCATATCTGCCATCATTTATTCTAAACATTGCCCAAGAGTCTCCAAGGGATTTCATATTAATTGAAAAACAATATTTTTCTATTTCAAGCAGCAGTCCCCAACCTTTTTGGCACCAGGGACTAGTTTCAAGGAAGACAATTTTTCCATGGACTGGGGGTGGCAGGGTTGGTTTTGGGATGATTCAAGCACATTACATTTATTGTGCAGTCAAACCTCTCTGCTAGTGATAATCTGTATTTGCAGCCACTGCTCCCCACCCCCGTCCCGCCCCGCCTCCCCCGCCGTGCCTCATCACTGGCTCAGCTCCACCTCAGATCATCCGGCATTAGATTCTCATAAGGAGCGCACAACCTAGATCCCTCACATGCACAGGTTACAGTAGGATTTGTGCTCCTATGAGAATCTAATGCTGCTGCTGATCTGACGGAGCCAGAGCTTAGGCAGTGATGTGAGAGATGGGGAATAGCTGTAAACACACATGAAGCTTTGCTCACTCCCCTGCCTCTCACCTCCTGCTGTGCAGCCCAGTTCCTAACAGGCCATGGACTGGTACTAGTCTACAGCCCGGGGGTTGGGGACTGCAGGTTGAAAGGATGTTGAGGCAAGTGGCATTCCTAAAGAAGAGTGAAGCTAAGGGAATAAGGGGAGATAAAAATGTATATGGGAAAATGAGAAAAAATTGAAGAGAATCTTGAATGTTGAGCTAAGGAGTTTAGATTTTATTTTATAGTCAATAGAATCATGAAAGATGTTTCAGCAGTGATTTCTTCATATATTCTAGTAAAAAAAAAACTTCTTGGTTGAAATTAAGCCCCTTTTAAATGAAAAACATGGGAGCTTTTGGATATTGGAATTTTTATTCAGTTCTTGATTAGGAAACTCATTTAATTAGAATATCTCCAAGTCACAAAATGTACTTGTGATTAGGGTATATAATTTTTAAAACAGAAAGAAAATAAAAGTCCTTTTTAGTTTTTCATTAATTTTATATATTTGATTAAAAAACATACTTGTACTTTTTATACTTTATACTTTTCCAGGGAAAATAATTTTATTAAATATGATTAAAGTAGTCTTCTTCAATCTGTGTACTTATAAAAATGTAATTATTTATATAGGGGTAATCTTATTCTATTTAAGGTATATTATTATTCTCCTCCTTAGTTTAATTGTAAAGTTCATACTAACAAACTCTAGGCAATTTTTACTCACGAAGAAAGAGAAATTTTATGTTATTCTAATTTTTTTCTTTCTTTTCCTATCAAAAGACCTTAGATCTGACGTTATTCTAATTTTAAGCCATATAAACAATGTGTCATGTGTGCCAGCATTTAGTGTTTAAATTGTGTTTGAATTTTTCGTACATGTTTTATTGCTATTTAATTGGAAGTAGAAAACAGATAATATTTAACTTCATAAAATATATTAAAAACAAAACCTGTCACTAAATGCTTATTAAATTAACTTTTTAAACTTTTTGTGTATGTAGCATAATAAACACTTTCTAAAATACCTTTTAATTAGTCAAGTGGTATGGATCATGATATTTGACAAATATTTTTTGTTTTGACTTGATTTTAATATAATGGTTTTAATAATTGTTTCTCCTTTTTAAAGGACTTGGAAAACAGTGTGGGTGAACTTAGTGAAGGACAAAGGCCCAGGCTGACAGCAGCAACAGAGAACGTCTTACTGGGACATTCTTTCTGTGGGCAGCAGCCTGTCGCTAATGCACAGACTTTGAATCAACAGTGTGATTCTAAGCCATTATCTCAGCAATTTGATACAGTTTCAGGTATACACTAAAATATTATTTCTTGCAGTGTCATCTATTAGAATATTCACTTTACATCCCATCACACTTTCTTTGTACTATTTCCATGCCGAATGCTGTATTCTGTTTTGTATTATAATCTATAGTAGTATTCCTAATCTGAATTGAGAAAAGTATAATTATTTTCAGATGGATGCTTGCAAAATTTCTTTATTAGAAGGGATGTTCATAATTGAAAAGTTTGTTAATAACTTTTTGTGGCCGGGCGCGGTGGCTCACGCCTGTAATCCTAGCACTCTGGGAGGCCGAGGCGGGTGGATCGCTCAAGGTCAGGAGTTCGAGACCAGCCTGAGCAAGAGTGAGACCCCGTCTCTACTAAAAATAGAAAGAAATTATATGGACAACTAAAATATATATATACAAAAAATTAGCCGGGCATGGTGGCGCATGCCTGTAGTCCCAGCTACTCGGGAGGCTGAGGCAGTAGGATCACTTAAGCCCAGGAGTTTGAGGTTGCTGTGAGCTAGACTGATGCCACGGCACTCACTCTAGCCCGGGCAACAGAGTGAGACTCTGTCTCAAAAAAAAAAAAAAAAAAAAAAAAAAAAAAATAACTTTTTGTATGGTATATATAACAGTGTTTCCCCAAATGTGTTTCATATAATTTCATATATCAGTGTTGGTACATGAACCATTGGGTGGTGCATGAGATAATTTTGGTAATATACATACATACACATAAACATTTTTAATAGTGATGCATTTATTTTAATATATACTAGAAAAATATGACTAGGTCATCAAAACTGATATAACAGATCTTGTTTAGGACAAGGTTAAATTAGATAATACTGTAGACATTATCCTTTTTGTGAATTTCAGACACAGTGCTCAGTGCACTCAGGACTATTTTAGAAATTGAATAACTAAACTTTCTGCTGTAACATCTTGGAAATAAGGATAGAACAGAAAATACTAATCACTAGCATATACGGTGAATTCTTACCTGTGGCAGTTATTTCTATAGTCACCCCAAACACAAGCAAATACTGAACCATTGCTCCTAGGAGAAATACAGGGTTAAGCCCCTGTGAGCCTCTGATGGTAATATTTTTTATCAACTTATCGATACATATCCTTGTTTTATGTGTGTTTCTGTTTAAAGCAATCTTATATATATTGTTGATTCATTAACACTGAACTCATAGCCATTGAACTATCCAGCACTATAACTCATGCCTGAAGGAATCTTATCTAACATACATATTTTCTCCATAAGGCACGTCACAGCCTTCTTGTGCATAGGGGCCATTTTAAACAGTGAAATCATCAAAAAAAAAAAAAAACTATAAAATGTGAAAAACACAATTGAATATACTGTGAAAAGGTCACTTCTTTACAGTATGAGCTGAAATAAGAAGGCAGAATTTATCCTTGTTCAACCTCAACTAGAAAAGTGCACAGCAGCCGATGCAAGTTTTTTACTACAATGCACATGTTCACCAATGACCACAAAGGTTCTGCAAGTATTGATTTTCGGGTTACAAATAAATTTTAGCAAGTATAGGTAAATTTGCAATTTAATGAGGATTGACTATATTCTCATTACTGATTTTTCCATGCCCTTTGTTGGATTCTCTTAAGAGAAACTTCCATAGCTATGCAGATTTGTCAGAAATCAGAAATAGAAATGCCTGAAGTTAGAAAAACATTGGTATACAGTATTTAGAGTGTTAGTTTTATATTGAATGAATACCTTATATTATTTAGAATTGAGAGAAATTCAAGGCTGAATTTTCCATGGGAAAAAATGTGAAGATTGGCATTATTTATCATTTTTTACACATAATGAGGGTATTAAATTGTTTACATTCTTTCAAATTAGTAGGATTCAAATGGCATAAAAAAGTGACTTTTATTTATATACAGCTAACTGTGCAGATTGCAATTAAACAAAATTGACACTAGATGGCTCTCACCGATCATTTGAGAGCTATGAGGTACTTGAGAACAGCAAGGTACTTGTTAAATTGTTATGGAATAAAATCCTATCCAGTCCTTCGTTATACCTCAGGTAGTGCCTAGCAGATTACTTGTGGTACAGTGCATTTTTAATGTTCTATATATTGTAGGTATTTGTTTAATTTAATTGGAAAAAATAATAAGTAAGGTGTCAAAACATAAGATTGAGCATATATATGAGGCACTATAGCAGAGTGGCTAAGAATCTGGGCTTTTAGAATTTGGGTTTGAATTCCAGCTCTGTGTATCTTTGGTCAACTAACTTCATGTTCCTCAACCCAGATTTCTTCATCTATCAAGTGACGGTGACATTAGTTATTGCTTATCTATTGCTGTGTAACAAATTACCCCCAAATTTAGCAGCTGAAAGCAACAAACATTTATTATCTCACACAACGCTAAAACTCTGAAAGTCCCGTATCCGATAGTGGCTTAACAGGGTGGTTGTCAGGATCTCTTCTGAGGTTGCAGTGAAGCTAATGGCTTTGACTGAGGTCATTTGAAGGCTTGACTAGAGTTGGAGGATCAGCTTTCCAAGTTCACTCATGTGGCTATTGGAAAGAGGCCTCTCTTCCTCATCACATGAACTTCTCTCTGGCTGTTCATGACATGGTAACAGGCTTCCCTGGGAGTGGTTGACCCAAGAAGAAAATGAGCAATCACGATGGAAACTATGTCTTTTATAACCTAATCTCCAAAGTGACATGCCATCAATTCTGTTATTTTCTATTGATAATACAGACCAATCCTGGAGCAATATAAGAGAGAACTCCAAAAAGATGAGAATACTAGGAAGCAGGGATAATTGGGGCTATCTTGGAGGTAATATTAATAGTTTCTGCCTCATAAGTTTATTAGAGACAGTAAGTGACAATGCAGGTAAAGTAGTAAGCACAGTGTCTGGTATATGGTAAGTGTTGTTCCGTTTAATAATGCTTGGTGTATGTGAAAGTACCATCTGATATATATTTAATAGAATGAGAAACTATCCACAGTTGCCTAAAAGAACTGTGCCTCTAGAGAACTAATATGTTCCTCTCATTTCAAGATTTTCTGCTGGTGGCTAATATCATGCCTTATAACTTGATTTTTAATAACTTTGCTTATAGAGGCTCATCTATTCTTACTTTGCCTGTCCCCACCCCCTGCTAATTTTCGGGAAGTGTTCTACTTGCAACCTTAGTCCCCTACCCCTGCCTCCATTTCTGAAGCTCTCAGGTTGGGCTGAGTAACTAAAAGATGCAAAATCAGCTTTGAGAAATTGTCTTGGGAACCCTAAAATGTAAACTGATGTTTTTGAGTGAGCTGTGTGGACCCTGGGATGTACTATCAATCACAGCTCTTAATTTACTCAGAAAACCTATATTGAATACCTGCTGTGTACCTGGTACTATATTAGTACCACATTAAGCACTCAAAATTCAGAGACGAAAAACGTCTCTTTCAAGAAAGTTTACGAACTAGCGTGGGAGAAATAAATAATTATAATATTGTGTGTGTAGTACAACACAGACTGCTGTAGGAATGGAGAAGAGGAACTCAACTCACATGTGAGGGCTTAGAAAAGATTTCCCACAAGAACTGATGTGAAATTGAATCTTAAAGGAATTAGCCAGATGGTGAATTATGATAAGAATGTTACAGTTTGTTCATTCACTTATTCATTTAGAAGACATTTTTGAGTGCCTACTATACTCTGAGCATGTGCTAAGTGCTAGGAATATTAAACCTGGTAAGGCCCTGTCCACAATGAGTTTTTTCTGTAGTAGTGGTAATAGATGAGAAGGAAAAAACATGATAAATTACTGTAGTTATTGTGAAGAAGTCCATGTAGGATTGGGGTACAGGTCAACTGTAGTTGGAGAGGACATTCAGGAAAGAATTCATAGATGAGGAGAGTCTTACTCAAAGTGAGTATTCAAAAATGGATAGATGATTGCCACATGGTAAGTGAGGAGGAGCCTTCCAGGCAGAATATGCAATGAGATGGGACAAAGTCAAGAAATAGCAAGGGTTAATCAGGGAAATATAGTACTTTGTCAGTGAATTAGAGCTTAGGATGTAGTGAGATTGCAGTAGTGAGTAGAAACTAGGTCATGAAAAACTCTGGGTAATATATCAAGGAGTTTTAGGATTTACTCTAAGATAGTAAGGATTCATTTGTGTACACAATGGGAAATAATGCCAATCTTACTTTGTATTTATTCCCATGGAAAATTCAGGCTTGAATTTTTATCACTTCTGAATGTTGTGTGAGATTCATGAATCCATTAAGGATTATAAGTAAGTGAATGATATGATCATATTTACCTTTTATTCAGGGAGATCACCTGAGGTACAATATGATGGATAGACTGGAAAAGTTGGGACTGGAGGCAAGGAGCCTGATCAGACAACTATTAAAGTAAACCTGATGAGACATTATTCAGCAGTGAGGATATATAAAAAGGGAGATTTGAGAGACAATCAAGAAGGAGACGTGTACTCACCATCAAATTGGTTTTAACTGATCAACACTTAAGTGCACGTATAGTAGTAAAACATTCATCCATGTCAGGCGGGGGGGGGGGGGGGGAGGAGGGGATGGGTATATACACACCTAATGGGTGCAGTGCACACTGTCTGGGGGATGGACACACTTGAAGCGCTGACTTGGGTGGGGCAAGGACAATATACATAACCTAAACATTTGTACCCCCATAATATGCTGAAATAAAAAAGAAAAAAAAAGAAGAAGAATGGATGGGACTTACTTTGAATGTGTGAGGTGCAAAAGAAAAGCCTAACAAATCCCCAGGTTTCTGGCTAGAATGGTTGGCTAGATGGTCATCCCATTCATTTAGAGAAATATGGAAGGAGGACAGAATTAGGAGGAAATAGGGTGAGTGGGGTTTTATACATGTTGAATTTGAGGTGCCATTGGTTTTCATACAAATGAAATAATCTATTAGACATCCCAGACCAAAAACTGCTGTTGGCACTAGCAATTGCAGGTGAACTTAGTCTTCTCTGAAAATCTCTCACTGTTGCTTTCCATGACAATAAGATTCTAGGAAAGTAAAATTAGGGATTTCAAGTTACAATTAATTAAATTAAATTTGACTTGAATGAAATAATATTTTAAGTGTTCCTCTTACAAAGGCCTAACTTGCATTATACAGATAGGATACCCACACTCAATGAGCATACTTTGAGCTTGTTAGAAGACACAGCAAGTTCAGCATTGTTATGACTGCTGTCATGGAATCTTTTCTGACCCCGTATCACTTTAAATGCCTGTCATATGTACTCTGTATAATCCTTTAAGGTTGCTTGTCTCATATTTCTTTTATCATATTGATTTTGTAATCTCATGTAAGGGTGGGGAGTTTATCTTGTTCACTATTATATCCCTGACATCTAGCAGGGTAGGTAATGCATAGAACATAGTAAATATCTGTTAAGTGATAGGGTGTTATATGATTCGAAAGCTATTGTGCCCTCCACCCCACATTTTCTCCTGTCCCATCCATGTATGCCTTACCCCAGGTAGCTCATGTTAAGATTCTGGTATATAACCTTCCATTTTTTTCTTATGCATATAATTATATACACACATGCATACATGCAATATATGATATGTGTGATTGGCATTATTTTACAACTTGAGATCATGTCATGCACACTTGCCTGAATTTTATTTTTTACCCAGTAAATCCTGTAGATTACTCTAGGTAAACTGGTATTACTTAAATTCATTCTTTTTAGTGAGTGGATAAAACCTTACAGTGTGGATTTCCAATAATTTGTTTAGTTATTTCTCTATTGACAGATATTTATCTTATTCACACACATATGTCCTACCATATTGTTGTATTTTATATTTATAGAGTATCTTCCCAGAAGTAGTTACTGGATCCAAGGGCAAATATACCTTTAATTTTAAAATATATAATGCCAAGTTGCTTTCTTAAAAGTTTAAACTAATTTATTTTTAACAGCCATTTATTAGAGCCCTTTGCCTATATCCCCTACTGAAATTGTGTTTATTGCTTTATATATACATAGAGAGAGAGAGAGAGTGAGAGAGAGACAGACAGACAGACAGACAAACATGGGGTCTCACTATGTTGCCCAGGCTGGTTATGAACTCCTGGCCTCAAGTAACCCCCTGCCTTGTTTTTTCACTTTTGTTAGTCGAAATATAAAGATATGTTTCTGACTTCTGGTGAATCTATATGTCTTCTCATTCATATGTTTGTTGGCCATTTGGATTTGCTCTTATTAAGCTCTTTTCCCATCTGTGAGGTTATAATTTTTTTTATAACTTTTAAAGCTATTTCCATATTTTAGATGTTTTCTATTAACTATATTGCAAATATCTTTTTCTAAATTTATATTTTGTTCATTGACATTACTCATGACTTTTTGCCATATAATTAAACTTTTTTTACATAGTTATTTCTATATTTAATACTTTCTCTGTTTCCATGGCTTGGTTAGGTTGCTGTAATATAGAGAAAAACTATCATTTTTATGTATCTGTCTGGCGTCCAGTCGTATTACCAAATTCTCTTATTAATTCTAATGGAGTTCTTTTTTCTCATTATGGTCTCTTGGGTTTTCTAGGTATATACCGTATCATCAGCAAAAAGAATTTTTAATATCTTCTCTGTCATTGTTTATGTACTAATTCTTTTCTCTTAATTCACTTGCCCAACAGTCTTAGGAAAATGTTAGACATAAGAATATAAATATAAATATATATTTATCATAATATAAAGAGGCAAATATAAGGCCTAGTTAATTAGTTACTCTAAATTATGGGAATTATCATTATTTAAATTAATCTTATGCTAGATAATTAAATGAGAATTAACCAGTAATTGTTTTGACAAATTGTTTTATACAGATTGAATACTATGAAGGCATAAATTAAAACTCAGTAGATATAGTTTGCTTTATGCAAAACCCCCTTAAAAACCTAGATTAACATAAAAAGATCAGAGTGTGATTATTTGCTACAAGGAAATCATCAGCAGATTGCCTTTAAATGGAAAATATCCATGGTGTCTTAAAATATCATTTCACTTAAAACAATTTAATTTATATATAACTCTTCAAGTCTATTTCTGTTGATTAAAATGAGATATGCTACACTATGCTATATTTAAAAGGTTGCCATTAATTAGGAAAAATAGAATTTTCTTAGAAATATTTTAGCAAGAATGTGAAATAAAGAACAGTGACTTAATTCCTCTGTGCTTCTTTCTAGCTCTCTGATTTTTGGACAGTTACTTCTTTGAACCTTAGTTTTGTCAGTGAAAGACGGTACTTATGTTCCATAATACTGCATGACCATAATACTATCCGACCTGCCTACCTTACATAATGATTGTGAAGTTCAAATGAAATGAGATAATGTACACTTTCGTGCTTGGAATATAAAGTACAATGCAAATGTACAGTAATATTATTAGATGCATGGATATCTCTGCTTTTGTCTTTTTATTAATTTGATTGAGATGTCATTTAGATGGGAAAAAGAGAAGCTTGATCTTTTGAAGAAAAATACCTACGGAACAGAGCTAAGCACTACCAACATTTTCTAACCAAGAAGTTGCCCTTTACTTTAAGATTACTTCCCTCTCTCCCTCCACCCTGACCCCCTCAAGGTCTCGCTCTGTCGCCCAGGCTAGAGTATAGCGGCATCATCGTAGCTTACGGCAACCTCAAGCAATCCTCCTGCCTCAGCCTCCCTAGTAGCTGGAACTACAGGCACACACCACCACACCTGGCTCATTTTTCTTATTTTTTGTAGAGAAGGATCTCACCATGTTGCCTAGGCTGGTCTCAAACTCCTGGGCTCAAGCGATCCTCCTGCCTTGGCCTCCCAAAGTGCTGGGATTACAGGTGTGAGCCACTGCACCTGGCCTGAGACTACATTGTAGATAGAAAGTATTCTATTGATGCTTAGTGATAGAAGAGGTAAACAGGAGCGTTAGGAGTTGGTGTGTGCAAAAGGGGATGGGGATTGGTTACGTGGACAACTTGTTGATTGGAACTTAGAATATTCAATGGATTTGTTTGAACATAAGTATTTTTTGCATTCTACATGAGCTTTGATTTTAATTGCAATGAAGGCTAGGTACCAGGTGTTCTTGTTTGAAGTACACTGTTGTTTCTAATTCAGCAGGTGAGAAATATTGGTAAGTTTCAGTCAATTGTTCTTTTTCTAAAATAAATTTAACAATTTATCTTTTGGTTTACATTTTTGATAACAGATGGTATTGATGAAGATTCACATGCTAGTCATGGTCCAATGAGTTTGGGAGAATTGGAATTGCAGCCAAATTCTAACTTTGTTCTTCCCACAACACTTCTGCCAGCACAAGAAAATGATGTTAATTTACCAGTAGCCACTGAAGACTTTTCTCAGGTACTAAATTAATAGCAGTTGTACTTTAAATGAGACTTGCAACAATATTGCCTTAACATAGAACTCTGTCAAGAACAGTCTTTCCAATCAGACAGCCTCAAATCATGCCTCCTTTATTTACTAACTCAAGCCTAGATTTAAATCTTAGCTTATCCAGTTTCTAGCTGTGCCCTTGGAGACATTACTTAACCTCTTTTAAGCCTTGATTTCCTCATCTTTAAAGGATAAAAATAATATATATTTATATATAAAACATCTGGTGCTTAGTATGATAGCTATTATCATTTGCATCTCTGTATCTCCATGTAATACCTAGCTCAGTAATTTGCACATAATTGGCACACAATAAATGTTTATTCCATTAAAATTTGTAAAATATGTTCCATGAAACCATAAAAAATTTCATACTGAGTGAAGCCAATGGCCCATGCAATATTATGTACAGAAAATATAATAAAATTGCTCTCCAAGATTTTTTTTTTTTTTGAGACAGAGTCTCGCTCTGTTGCCCTAGGTAGAATGCAGTGACATCATCACAGCTCACTGTAACCTCACTGTAACTCCTGGGCTCAAGCAATCCTCCTGCCTCAGGTTCCTGAGTAGCTGGGACTACAGGTGTGCGCCATGATGACCACCTAATTTTTTTATTTTTAGTAGAGATAAGGTTTCACTCTTTCTCAGGCTTGTCTCAAACTCCTGAGCTTAAGCAGTCCTCCCGCTTCGGCTTCCCGAGTGCTAGTCTCCAAGATGTTAATCTAAAAAAAGTTCATGTTATTAAATACAGTTTTGTATGTGTATACTGGCAATTCATTTTTCTCATTGTGGATTAATTATTCATTAAGTATTCATTGCATGGTATTGTGCAGCACTGCATACTGTTGTGGAAGAAAACAATAATGTAAGATAAAGATTTGTTTATGGAACACACCATTATGTAGGGTTCAGTATTAGCAACCTACGACCAAACAAAGATTAGGAAAAACTAGTTAATAATGAACAAATACCTATTCACAACTTGTATATAAAAGAAAAATTTTTGTGACCAAGAGTTAGGCAAAAATTTGGGGGATATGATACCAAAAGCATGACTATTCATGAAAAACATTTTTAAAGTTGGTCTTATCAAAAATAAAGACTTCTGCTCTTCAAAACACACTGTTAGGAGAATGAAAAGGCAAGCCACAAACTGGGAGAAAATATTTGCAAGTCACTTACCTGATAAAAGACTTGTATCCAGAATACATAAGGAACTTACTGAACTCAATATTAAGAAAACAAACAATCCAATTAAAAAATGAACAAAATATTTAGACAGATACTTCACCCAAAGTAGATATATGAATGGCAAATAAGCACATGAAAAGATTCTCAACATCCTTAGTCATTAGGAAAATGCAAATTAAAGCCACAGTGAGATACCACTACATACTCATTAGAATTTTTAAAACTTAAAAGACTGTCAAGTGGCTGGGCGGGCACAGTGGCTCACGCCTGTAATCCTAGCACTCTGGGAGGCCGAGGTGGGAGGATCGCTCAAGGTCAGGAGTTCAAGACCAGCCTGAGCAAGAGCAAGACCCCGTCTCTACTAAAAATAGAAAGAAATTATCTGGACAGCTAAAAATATATAGAAAAAATTAGCCGGGCATGGTGGTGCATGCCTATAGTCCCAGCTACTTGGGAGGCTGAGGCAGAAGGATTACTTGAGCCCAGGAGTTTGAGGTTGCTGTGAGCTAAGCTGACGCCACGGCACTCTAGCCTGGGCAACAGAGTGAGGGTCTGTCTCAAAAAAAAAAAAAAGACTGTCAAATCTAGTGTTAGCAAGGATATGAAGCTACTGAGCTCTCATATATTGCTGATGGGAATGTAAAATGACCCAACCACTTTGCAAAAGAGCTTGGCAATTTCTTAAAAAGTACAATATACACTTACCATATAACTCATACATATTTCACTCCTGGTTTCCCAAGAGACACTAAAACACATGTTTACATAAAGACTTGTACATAAACTTTATATTTGTAGTGCTCACAAACTGGAAATAACAGAAATGTCCATCAACTGGTGAATGGACAAATTGTGGTATATCCTGTACAATGGAATACCACTCAGCAACAAAAGGTAGGTACTCTTAATACATATAATAATGTGGTTGATTCTTACAAAAGTTATGTTGTGGGAAGGAAGGCAGACCCCCCCCAAAAAAAAAATACTGTGTGATTCCATTTATATAAAATTCTAGAAAATGCAAACTAATCTGTAGGAACAGAAAGCATTTCAGATCTTGCCTGGAGATAAGGGGGGATGGAGGCAGGGAAGGGAAGAGGGAGCGAATACAAGGGATATGAGAAAACTTTTGAGATTGATGGCTATGTTCATTATATTATCTTGATTGTGGTGATGGTTTCATGTATATATACATATAGCAAAACTTAGCAAATTGTACACTTTAAATATGTGTAGTTTATTGTCTATCACTTATACCTCAGTAAAACTGTTTAAAAAAATGAAAGACTGCTTTCCTTATTTGGTTTCTTTTAAAATAAAACTATTATATGAAGTGTTACCAGAAGAATAGGCCTCAAAAAATTTCTTTCTTAGATTTTTTTAGCTACTGGCAAAGTATAGTTACTAGTATTAAATAATAATAGCACCTACTTATTTATGGTGCTTATTCTGCCAGATGCTGTTCTACATTCTTTACATAGTTTAACTCATTTAATCCTTTATAACAACCTAATGAGGCAGTTGTTATTATTATTCCCATCGTATGAATGAGGAAATCAAGGTATTGAGAAGTTAAGTAACTTGCCCAAGGTCAAAGCTAGAAAATAACTTAGCTAGATTTGAACACAGGCTGGTTAGCTCCTGTTTTCACAGCTCTTATTCACTGTGGGTAAGTAATGGAACCAATAGGGAGGTTCTAAGTCTTAGCAGAGCCAAAGATAGTCATAGTACCCATCTCAGAAATACACATCAAAATATTTCCTTCAAGGCAGAAAGCTACCTAACTAATGGCTCTAAAATACTTAAAAGACCAAAATTAAGGCTAGTTGTTATTACTGCATTCTAAAGCCACTCATTTTTACCTGTAGATAAAGAGGTGTCTGCAAGAGCTGGAGTGGTTACATTTGAGTCCACGTGGACAGGTGTTTCAGATTCTGGTTGTATCTATTTTTTTTTTTTTTTTAAATACAGATGGGATCTTGCTCTTGCTCAGGCTGGTCTCGACCTCCTGAGTTCAAGCGATCCTCCCACCTTGGCCTCCTAGAGTGGTAGGATTATAGGCATGAGCTACCGCGCCCGGCCCTGGTTATATCTATTGATAAGGGTCCAGAGATGTCTTTTGAAGTTCCTGTTAAAGTATATCTTGTAGCAGTTTTCAGGGACTCATTCACAATTAAGTTCATAAAACAAAGGGAAGAAAGAAAATGGCTAAAGTCATCACAATTTGTGATGTGTGATTGTGAGATTTATGACTATTGTAAATCTCAAATTAATTTGATTAGGTTATAAGTAAGGAAGAGAGATGATGGGATTTATGATATGGAGCACATGTTTCTTTTTTTTTTTTTTTTTTTTTGTTGAGACAGAGTCTCACTTTGTTGCCCAGGCTAGGGTGAGTGCCGTGGCGTCAGCTTAGCTCACAGCAACCTCAGACTCCTCGGCTTAAGCGATCCTACTGCCTCAGCCTCCCGAGTAGCTGGGACTACAGGCATGCGCCACTATGCCTGGCTAATTTTTTCTATATAGATTTTTAGTTGTTCATATAATGTCTATTTTTAGTAGAGACGGGGTCTCGCTCTTGCTCAGGCTGGTCTTGAACTTCTGACCTCGAGCGATCCACCCGCCTCGGCCTCCCAGAGTGCTAGGATTACAGGCGTGAGCCACCGCGCCCGGCCAAGAGCACATGTTTCTTGAATGGCAAACAGGATAACAATACCAACTCAGACTTGTGAGAATTAAAACGTGTTACTATATATAAAAGCTCTTCGAAAATTGCAGTGCATTATGCAAATTTTTATTTTATGCAAAAGATGGCTATATGGAAGAGTTTGCAGTCAAATTAAGTTCTTATCCTGTCTAAATCCATCATGTATATATAAATCTAGGATAGCTCAATTTATAAGTAGCTCTGAATACTCAAGTAGAAATAGGCAGAAATGACTTGAATATTTGAAATCTGTGTATATTATCTAAATGTTTAAGTTTTTTTTTTGTAATTTCTTTTGTAATTCCATCACCTGTTTGTTGGTAGAAGTGCTAATAAATAATGACAAAAAAGGCAATTAGAAGATAAGCCTTTTATAATATTTTTATATAATAAACACTTGAATAATTTGACTACTTAGATTTTTTTAAGTAACTTAAAAATAATATTATGACTTCATGTCTTAAATTATTTAGTACCAACAAAAGCAAGAGCAGGATGTTAAGCAAGATGAACACAAACCGGCACAAAGTCATTTAATACATGTAAGAAGTAAATCTGATATTTCACCTTCACAGCAACAAGGTAAGACTTGTTTTCATGTAATAATATAATAGTTTGATATTTGTTCTGATATTGAACAAATATATAATGAGAATTCTTTGCTTTTATATATGTCCTACTCTTGTCTCTAAGTTTTTTTTTTTTTTCTCATTTAGTCCATTTGAATGAAGAATCTGGTATCATATTTGACTGTAAATTAGTTCTTTTTACCAATAAGCACTATTTCTAATGGATTTTAAAAGCTCTTACCTGGTGTTTTCCCTTTAATCTTATTAATACCTTTTGGTTCTTGTACAATTGAATGTCAGTGTCTTTTCTATCTATATATAGGTCTGTCTGAAATTATAATATGCTAAAGGCAGGAATTATGACTGTTAATGTGCTTTGTGGGGGCTATTTAGTATTGTGTGGTGATATTGACCAAGTATAATGTAAAAAATATTGATTCTCATGTTACATGCTATTATATGAATGAACATTTCTGTACTGTTGTTTATCAAAATTGTGTTAACTTTAATTCCACAATCAGCATTAAAGCATTTTGATGTTGTCTTTATGTTTCTACAAGGCTGTTACATTGTGCTTTGTTTGCCTTCCTGCTTCTTAGTCACTTATATTTTATATAACCTAAATTCTGAAATTTGGCAGTAGAAATTAAGATCTCTTCTTTTTAAAAACTTTGTGTCCATAATCTAGGAAGAAGTATTAGGACTACTTTGAGCAATGGAATGGTTTGTTTTTCTTTTATAACAGTGATTTTTATTTAATTTTCAACTAATATATTAGAGATTGCATATTGGTGAATGCCAGTATAATTTCAAGTGTAACTATGCATTTGGTTTTAGCAAGAAATGCTCAAGATGGTAAGATTATGCAATATAAGGTTTAGGTTTTAACTCTTTCATTTGTTTTCTTTTCCTCTTTTGCTCCAACTTTTCAAAATTTTGCCTTCCTATTTTTTTAACCTAACCATAATACATTAGTGTGACTATTATATTTTAGAATCCTATGGAAAATTGTCTGTAAAACTCTTCTCATGGTGATTTAAAAATTAATCATTGCAATATATAGATATAAGCAAATAAATGTTCCTAAGATAATATCAGAACTGATTTGATGCCCTTCGACTGAGTACTGTTACCATTTATGGTCTATGGTATTTCATTTAATTTAGTGTTTTTAAAAAAATCATTTTTTGAAATTATAAGTGAATTTTGTTTTCTTGGGGAATGTTTTATCTAATAAAACAATCATTTTTCTCAACTGATAGGAAAATATCTTTGGGAAGATTTTAAGACTAAACATACCTCTTTAGGAAAGTGCCGTTGTTTTCAGTTTCACATATAAGATGCTTGTCGATTTATAATGCAGTTACATCCCAGCAAACCCATCCTAAATTGGAAATATCCTAAGTCCAGAGTCTGTTTTCCACTTAATGATATTATCTTTTTTCTTTTTTTTATTGCAATAGAGTTACCAGTGTTTTTTGTTATATAGATGAATTACATAATGCTGAAGTAAGGGCTAACTAAAAGCACCTAATGATATTTTTAATTTATGATGGGTTTATGCTGATGTAAGCCCATCGCGAGTCAAGGAACCTACTGAATATGTATTGCTTTTGCACCATCATAAAGTCGAAAAATCGTAAGTCAAACCATCAGAAGGCAGGGACTATGTATATATCAATGTCTGACCACAGGATGGCAATAGTTACATTTTTGTTGACTTACAGCAATGCCATTAAATAATGTCCCATTGACATTTAATAAGTCAATAAAAATCATAAGAATAAAGGAAACCAAGGTGTTAGCTAGTAGGAGAAAGTTTTATTTAGAAATGGTTTACAACAGTTGGATTTAATACATTTGAAATTTTTTCCATTTAATTTTACATGTAATACAAAAGTTAGGAAAGACCTATGCCAGCCATGACTAAGACAAATATATAACCAGTGAAATATAAATAGAGCATTTTAAATAGAAGCCAAATCTTTCACTTAATAATTGATACATATCTCCATATTGAATATTTCTTGAAAGAATATGATTGCCATGGCAAATATAGTCCATTGTGACTTTTTTCCCATAAATTTTGTACATTTTATTTTTTTCTCTGATGAAACTCTGAGACATTGCCAAATGTTTCAGAAAATAGGAGACTTAAAGTGCCAAAATAATCCTATAGTGCTCTGAGGACTTTGGGTGACCTTGAAGGAATTCAATCCTGTCGTACACAGAGGCCTTGACGATAATGACAGAAATTCACCGTATCACAAGGGAATCAAAACCCACATCTTTTCTAGCAGATAAATGCTTCTAAGAATACTTGAACCCTGAATTATGGCAATTTCGGGAGGAAGTAACATATATTTCACTTCGAAATATGTAGTGGTTTAATATGTGTATACAAAGAAATCAAGCAGTTTACTAGCAGTAGCAGCTCTTTCAATGATCATCCATTAAAAATTAACTCAAGAATAGAAGAACTTATAGTAGATTCCAGCACTGTGCTGCTGGGAAATCTGTGAAATCCTTAGGTTTTTTCCTCTCTTGATTATTACTTTCAGATTTTGATACAAAAGAGAAGTATTGATTGTTCTGACAGATGATATCTTTGGAGGCTAAGAGTAAAACCCTTTCACTTAGTATTGAATGCATTGGTACTATTTTTGAACACATGATACCATTTATCTGATTCTATGTACTGATTAGTATGTCTAACAGTTTTATAGTGAAAGCAACTTTTTAAAAAAGTGATTTTAATGAGTCATTTCTATTTTTTTTCCTTTTACTGTGCCAGTTAACTTTTACTTTTACTGAACCTTTGCCATGCAAGTTAACTTTCTTCAATGCAAATGAGAGACTAGTTCTAAATCCATTTATTTGTGATGAAGCCACAATTAAATTCTATAAAGTGATGTATTAAAATGGTCCACTTTTTAAAAAATAATTCTTATTTTAAAATATTAGGAGATACAGTGTTCTTGTTGTATGGATAAATTGCATAATGCTGAAGTCAGGGCTTTTAGTTTGCTCTTCACCAGAATAGAGTACATTGTACCCAATAGGTAAGTTTTTATCCCTCACCCCCTTCCCACTCTCCCTAAAATAGTACAGTTTGTTTTTTTTTTAAGTGGGGGAAAAATAGTACACTTTTAAAAAATACTTTCTTCCTTTAGTTTTTCTCTTCACATTTTAAGACCATCATAATAAATAATAATTAGAAAGTCAAACATGCTATATACTACTGTCAATCACTGGGGAAAAATTAGATCATATATTTTATGGTTAAATGCTAGGACAGATTGGGTTGTCAGAGTTGCTTGAAAACCACAGCATTCTTCAGTTTTCTTATTTGGGTATTATATATGTTGCTCAGGAAATATGTATCAAAGTGCTAAAAGTAATAGATGTAATTGCCATAATTTGTCAAAATCAGTTTGCATTTTTATGGGACATATACTTACAGAATCACAAATGTTTCTTTTTGGCATTGTCCTGAATTTAATTCCTAGCCACTTTAGTACCCTTTATACCTCACATACTGTGACTTTAAATATGTAAGAATTAGGAAATTCAAAGCTTATGTATATTTAAAAGCTATTTCTGACCATGTGTGCCAATGAAATTTTTGTTTTTTAGTAAAGTGGTAAAATTTTTGCATCTGTATTTAAAATATGGCTAAATTACAATTGCTATCAGAATTATAAGTGATCTTAATAATTTCAAAACCATAGTTAGAAGTGTTTTAAGGTTTTCAAAATCTTAATATGAATAGTGATTTCAAAACCATATCTGTGGATCTTGGATAGGGAGGGGATGGGGGACAGACTAATAAGTTTGCCAAAAATCTGTGAATCCAAATGTATAGCAAACATTGTCTGAATAAATGTCTTCCACAAATCCATACTATTATTGATTAACAAAAGAGAAATTCATTGTGAAATGTTCCTGAATTTGAGAGTTTTGTTTCTACCTAAGATGAGGAAAGTAGAAAGAGTGTCACTTCCACCAAACTATAATAAAATGTCAGAAAAACTACACAATCATAATATTACTTGAACCCATAAGAGAACTTGTGTCACAGAGCAACTAAGTAGCCCAAAGTCTGAGGAAAGACAGACTCCTCCAAAAAGAGGTGGGACATAAGCACTGTCCCCCTTTGCCAGAGCACAGTCACAGGAAGAGATGCTAGTCACCAATCAAGCATATGAGAAATATTTGGCTAAACTTTTAAACAGGTTGCTAAATGCCAAGTATAGAACCATTGGTAGTCACAGATATAATGGGAGTTCACACCTACCTGTAGGCTTCTTTTCTGCAGACCTCTAGGGAAAGATTGGCGGGGGCAGGCAAAAAGCTGGAGAGAGTCTCCTTCACTGGTACAGACCTGGAAGAGAGGAGTGGCTGTCACTGCCAGAAAGGCAAGATGCCCCATTTTGACCCTTCTCCTGTAAGAACAAAAGCCTTAGGCCACTGAGGAAGGGTCAGCACATCTGTCACCTCCAGGGTATAGGTGAAAACCCACTGTGGCTGGGGGAAGGGTAAAGAAAAAGAGGGGGAGAGGAAGGAAATAGTCTTGGTCCCACATTCTTTTATCAATACCATTAGAAACCTCTTACTGCTGGGAGAGGGCTGGGAAACTCTCCTACACAAAACTTGCCAAAGGGATAAGGCAGAATGAAAATGTCAGTTCTCTCCAAATTGATCTATAAATTCGGTACAATCTCAATGAAAACTCTAGCAAGATTTCTTGGGTAGAAATTGACAAGCTGAATCAAACTCATAGGAAATTCCGAGGACCTAGAGTAGCCAAAATAGCTTTGAAAAAGAAAAATAAAGCCGGGAGATTTACACTATATGACTCTAAAACTTATTACAAAGCCATAATAATCAAGACAATGTGATATTGGGATAAAGATTAACAAACAGGTCAAAGGAATAGAATAGAGAATTCAAAAACAGTCCACACATTTATGATCAAGTGATTTTTACAAATGGCATGGACAATTTAATGGAGACAGGATAATCTTTTCAACAAATGGTGTTGGGACAAAGGTCATACATATACAAAAAAATGAGCCTTGATCCATGTTTCACAAACATATACAAAAATAAGCTCAAAATTGGATCATAGATCTAAATGTAAAGCCTAAAACTACAAAACGAATAGAAGAAAATATAGGAGAAGATCTTTGTGAACTTAGGTTGGACAAAGATTTCTAAGATACTGCAGAAAAATCATAATTCAATAATTCATAAAAGAAAATATTGATAATTGGACTTAATCAGAGTAAAAATTTTGGTTCTTCGAAAGACAGTGTTAAGTGAATGAAAAAGACAAATCACAGACTGGAAGAAAATATTTGCAAATTCACTTTCTGATAAAGAAGTTGTATCCAGAATATACTTTAAAAACTTAAAAACCTCATTGGTAGGAAACAACCCAATTTAAAAAATGAGTAAAAGATTTGAACAGATACTTCACCAAAAAACATATATGGATGACAAATAATCACATGGGGAGATGTTCAACATCATTAGTTACTGGGGAGATGCAAATTAAAAATTAGATACCACTCAATACCCATTAGGTTTACTGACATCAAAGAAACAGTTGATGAGGATGTGGAGCAACTCTAATTCTGATACATTGCTGGTGGGAATGGAAAATGTGACAGCCACCTGGGAAAAAATTTGGCAGTTTCTTATTAAATCAAATAGAAATTTACCATATGATCCACTCAAGAAAAATGAAAACTATGTTCACACAAAACCTGTACCCAAATGTTTTTAGCAGTTTCATTCATAATTATCCCAAATTGGAATCAACCAAAATGTCCTTTAACAAGTAAATGAATAAACAACCTGTAGTTACATCCATCCATCCGTTGAATAGTACTCAGCAATTAAAAGAAATGAACTACTGATACACACACAATAGCACAGATGAATTTCACCTGCATTATACGAAGTGAAAGAAGCTAAATTCAAAAGACTACGTACTGTATGATTCCGTTTATATAATACCTTGGAAAAGGCAAAACTATAGACAAGGAGGAAAGTTTAATTATAAATGGCAAGAGAGAACTTTTTGGGATGTGGAAATGTTCTATATCTTGATGGGGTGGTAGTTACATAACTATGGATTTACAAGGATTAATCTTGCTGGTTATAAATTATAGTTCAATAAAACATAAATATTACTGAGTTTGTGAAACTTCTTTTTCTCATGAATCTTCTTAATTAACTTGTACTAAAAGTTCATTATTTGGGAAGGTATGAAAGGTTTGTTGTTAAAAGGTATATAAATGTGACACTGAGTATATTACATTTATTTAGTCTTACATCTTTTTCTTATATTTAACTTTTAGGAGGAGATAGTTTGCTATATTATTAAAATATATTATATCTTCAATATAATGTAAATTGGATTTTTAGGTGTTTATTTCAAAATACATTCCATTCAAACTAAAAGTCTGAAACAGTTTTGTTTTGTATTTAATGGCTAACTAGAAACAAAGAAAAAGTGGTATCATATATGCTAATGAATCTATAGTGCTCAGTGAAAATATTGTTGTTTAAAAAAATTTTTTTTAGGTTTCAAAAAGAAAGAACTGTCAGCTCAAAAATGTATGGTTTTTCATGACACATCCAGTGTAATGTGTAATCAGCCCAGTTCAATTCAATAAACATTATGTGAACACTCTACACTTCTAAGCCTCGATGCCATTGTGCATTATCTTCCTTCCACCCAGCATTTCCTTCTCTCCCCACTTTCATCTGCCTACAAACTATTTATTCTTCAACATTCAAGTCCATCTTGCTGAGTCCTTACTGAACCTCCAATTGAAAATATCTTATTCATTTTAACCCACCCTCTCCCTCTAGTTTTTTTCTTCCCTGAACATAATCATAATCTTAATAATAGTTTCCATTTACTAAAGGCTTGCTAGGCCTACTGTATGTTATTATTTCATTTATTCCTTACAATATCATGCCATGCAGGTAGTATTATTCTTATTTGATAAGAGAAGGATAAGGTTCATGAAGGTTAACTAATTTCTCCAAAGCACATAATTTAGAAAATGAAGACCTGGAATTCAAGCCCATATCTACCTGATTTCCTTGTTTTATACCATTATTGAATTTGCATGTAATGAATATTTATTGTATAACTTAACAGCTTGTTGGCAAGAGCTACCTTTATAATCTGTGTATTCCCCAAACTGATTATTTAAAATTTCAGAGAAAATGATATATGAGATAGTTTTGTGATTTGTTTCTTTGTTAAGATACATTATCTTGTTTGTTACTTAAGAGAGCTTGTTTCTCAATGTAGCACTGTGCCTGGAACACAGTTGGTGAACAGTGGCGTTCATTGAATTGAATTTGATGATTACATCATTTGCCAGTGACCTCAAACAACATTTAATTCTGTTATTTAGTAATAAAATAGAAAGAAGGGAAGAGAGAAAATAAGAATATTTCATTATAATGATTTTTCAGTTACTGACCCTTTTGAATGTAGACAGTGATGCAAACAACCACAGTGGAATCATCTGAAGTCATTTTTACTTGCTTTTCTAAAAGATTGATTTCTATTATAGTATTAATATAAATTTTGAGGACATATTCGTTGAACAGAGGGTAGGGGCAGCCAAGAATATGCCCACAGTGGGGAAAGTTAAATCAGGTTATATAGTATTAGTCTGTGGGCAATCTTTTTGAACTTTAGATGACAGAGAAAAATAATATAGGCATTCATTCACTCATTTTTTTAAAAATCGAGATATAATTCACATACCATAAAATTCTCCCTTTTAAAGTGTGCAACTCAGTGGTTTTTAGTATATTTAGAAAGTTGCTGAACCATCACCACTCTCTAATTCCCAAATATTTTCTTCACCCTAAAAAGAAACCTCATACCCATTAGTAGTTATTCTCCATTCTCCCTGGCCCCCAGTCCCTGGCAACCACCACTAATCTACTTTCTGCCTCTATGGATTTGCCTATGCTGGACATTTCATGTAAGTGGAATCATATGGTGTGTGGCTTTTGTGTTTGGCCTTTTTCACTTACTATAATGTTTTCAAGGTCCATTCATGTTGTAGCATGTATCATTACTTTATTCCTTTTTATGGTTGAATAATATTCTATTGTACATTCATTCTTAGGTCAACCTTTTTTAGCATCCCTGTTGTACAAAGTACTATAGAAGGTGCTGTGGATCTACAGAAAGGGATTAGACAAAATCATCTGCTCTTAAGGGATAAAAAGAAGAAAGGGGTAGTTGAGAAGAATAATTTCTTTAAAACACTGCATCTCAGAAACAATTTGTTAGAGTACTATTAAATATGAAAAGACAAACATCTTTATATAATCATACTGTCAAATTGTTACTTTTTTCAAATAGTGCTGAAAAAATAAACACGTGGCAGCAAGTGTGTTAGGTCAACTTGCAGATTGTTTTTATGTATATACATTTCTTACATTTTATGCGAGGATGTTTGTATAGAGGTGAGGGCATGATCCATATGAGAAAAGACATTTCTCTGGCACATTAATGGATTTTTAAACGTGGGTGATTATTTCAACTGTTTGTTCCTACATGAAGGGATTTACACCTTTGATTTTAGAGACAGAATATATATATATAGAGAGAGAATTATATAATTAAGCAGACAAATATGTATAACTGAGGATGGTCCCTCTGAGCAAAATGCATGAAGGATTGACATGGAAAATCTATTAAATAAGATACTGAATATTATTCAAGGATTTCTATAACATTTTTACTTGGTGCTAAAAATAATTTCCATTTTAATGTAGAAGTATTTTCATTTTGGAAATTATTTAATTTTCTTTTTGTGGAATTAATTTTACACTGTATATAGGGAGCTTGAATTTTTCTGAAGTCTATCTGACATTAAACACATCTCACCAAAACCATATACCAGGACTGTTTTGAAGACTCGCCAACATTCCAAAAACGTCTTTAACCCTTTCATTGTTCTTAGCCAAATTTCCTGAACCTGGACTTTAAAGTTTTCATTATTAATACAATTTTTAAAATATAAATCAAATCGATGTGTAATATAATTTAAACTACTAGATCAATTATTAGCCTTTTTATTTAACAGCCATTAAAAGATAATTTAACCTTATAAAATATTCACGGAGGTAAATGTAGATTTGCCAAAAATCTTTATATTTTGATATTAATGAGGTAAATACTTAAGACTTGGGAACAGAGGAACCATATCCAGTTCAACAGAACCAAAGGTCATAATTATGATTAGTGGTAGGATCTGATCATCTAGTCCAGTATTATTTTTATTATACAACACTGCGCTCCAAATAAAATTAACAATTACAAGTTAATATATTATAAATACTATTTTTCTTTTTTTTTGGAGACAGAGTCTCGCTCTTTTGCCCTGGCTAGAGTGCCGTGGCATCAGCTTAGCTCACAGCAACCTCAAACTCCTGGGCTTAAGCAATCATTCTGCCTCAGCCTCCTGAGTAGCTGGGGCTACAGGCATGTGCCACCATACCTGGCTAATTTTTTCCATATATTTTTAGTTGTCCAGATAATTTCTTTCTATTTTTTAGTAGAGACGGGGGTCTCGCTCTTGCTCAGGCTGGTCTCAAACTCCTGACCTCGAGCGATCCTCCTGCCTCGGCCTCCCAGAGTGCTAGGATTACAGGCATGAGCCACCACGCCCGGCCTAAATACTATTTTTTTAATCAACATAATAACCATTTACTTAAATTTTTTAGTGATTTTAGTTTTATACACTTTTTTTTTTTAAGACAGGGTCTTGCTTTATTACCCAGGCTAGAGTGCAGTGGCATCATCACAGCCCACTGCAACCTCAAACTTCTGGGCTCAAGTAATCCTCCTGCCTCAGCCTTCCCAGTAGCTGGAACTACAGGCATGTGCCACCACTCAGCTAATTTTTCTATTTTTTGGAGAGATGGGGTCTTGCTATGTTGCTCAGGCTGGTCTCAAACTCCTGGCCTCAAGCGATCCTCCTGCTTCAGCCTCTCAAAGTGATAGATTACAGGCTTGAACCACTATGCCTGGCCAGTTTTATATAAATAAAATAAAAATTAGGTAGACTGTTTTAACAAAGATAACAGTAGATTATTCCACTAACCCAGTTATATGCTTTTTGTTCATATGCTGGCAATAAAAGAGAAACTTGATTATTTCAATTCAAAATAAATTAGAACAGAGAAGTAATATAGACTTACTATACTTGTAGGATGAACCCACTTCTGGATTGTTTGTTAGTTTCTAATATAGTGTTGCGCAAACTTTAACAGACGTAAAAATCTCCTGGAGTACTTATTTAAAATGTAGATCCCAGAATCTGATTGTTTGCCTGAGGTGGGCCCTGGGAATATGAATATTAAACTAGTACTCTTAACGATTTGGATGCAGAAGAGGAAGGACCACCCTTTGAGAAACACTGCTTAATGACTCCAATTGTTTTTGGTGACTTCTGTTCTTCTACTGTAGAATTGGAGGTGCTGCAGCACAGAGCATGCACTCTGGAGTCAGATAGCCTGGGTTCAAATCGTAGCTCCAGTATTCACTGGAGCTTGGGCAAGATAACTTCTTTGTGCTTGTCTTATCTGTAATATAATACCTACTTCATTAGGTTGATATGGTAGTTAAAGACAAAAAATGTGTTGATATGTTTTAATATATGTCTGACGTATATTAAGAACTATGAAAAGTATTAGTTATTATCAGCATGACTGTCTCTAGGAAATCTCTCCTTTTTAAATACTCATCTTTTAATCAGGTCTCCTTTAACAGGTAAAAATTGAACCTGTATTAGTCCTGAGCTTTAAAGATGTTGGCAGGAAAATGCTAGAGATGGTACATGTTCAGTATAGTGTTAGGGACATAAATTGACTGTCAACAATTTTTTTCTTCTTCAGTGAATATATTTAAGATATAAGTAATATAAGATATGTATGTCTTATAATATTTATACATATATACACCTTAGATTTTTCTATGTAATTCTCCATTAATTTGCATGTTGGACAGCTAAATATAGTGAAGGTTATTAACCAGGGTGATTTCTAATCTATAATTCATCTATTAATAGGTGAGGACTTCAGTCAAGTGCATTCTATCAACAGTTCTCTATTTTTAAATCCAAAAGAGAAGTTGATAACTCAAGAGCTCAACAATTATGTATAAACTGTGGCATCCTGATTAAAAGTACATGTTAAGACTAGGGCAGTATGGGTACCCATGAAGGCATTAAAAAAATATTAAATTTCTTAGGGAAAAAACCCACTGAAACTCTAATGAGAAAAGGCAATACAATTTCATTGTCATCACTAATAATCTTCCTCATATGTTCTTAAAAAAACATATTTTTCTTTTTTTGTGCATACATATTTTATTTTGTTATATAGAAAATTAATGCTTAATTTGATTAAAGTTTCTTGTCCATAATATTTTGCTTTTTACTATTATTATCACTATTATTGTTGATGTTATATAGAATAAGATTTTATTTATGTAAAATGCCCCAAATTTTTGCCTTTGGGCCCAGCTTTTTCCCCACCTCCACTCCATCCACAGGTCTAAACATCATCTAGGTAAGCTTAACACTGGTAGCTTTATAAGAAATCATTGCAATTTTTTTAAGTAGGAAAAATCTTCTAAGATTTCACTTTACTGCATAAAACAGATAACAAATGCCATATTTCTTTCCATGTAATTCATATGTAAAACATGTAAAAACATGTTATTCAAGCCTAATTTTAGCTCCTAGAAGATATGTCATACCAAAGCAAACCTGTGATGATTTAGAAATGAAATGCAAATGAGAGTGACAGACAGAGGAGGTAAGAGAGACAAATTAAAATTTGAACTTAGGAATATGAAATCTCCTAGGCATGTTGTATTGATTTTCGAATGGTGTTTATGACACCTGTTTATAAAGAAGAGCGTCTAGGGATTGTCTTTAAACAGTTCTCATTGCTTACAGTATGTAGCCTTAGGAAAATTCAAGTTACTTCCTCTCCTGTTTGCCTTTCCTACATAGGGCCATCTCCTTTAAGGAGTAGAAGAGATGAAGACTTGGATCTATATGATACTGTTCATAAGCAATAGGATACTAATTAGCCGGGACTGAGTTTTCTAAGATGGCTTTTTATTGCTTTTCATCCTGCCTGGCTTTTCTTTTCTCCTGGGAAACCTCAGTTTTTAGAAGAACCTTTATGCTGGGGAATAATAAGCAGCTTTACTCCTTGCAATATGTAGGTATAGCTGTCTTATTCGGGATACAGCTTTCTTTTCTCTTTCTTCCTCTAATTGATCTGGCTGGTTTAGTTAACAGAACAAGAAAGCAGATCTTTGGAGGCAAATAGTGCATCAGTTAAATGGAGCCACTTCATTCATATATTCTTTCTCCCACCTGTACTGAGACCTTCATTCACTTAGTCCTTATTCTTCTTGGCTAGCTGTTCCTGGGGCCCCATGTCATGCCTGACCTACATAGTTACTCATTTAAGTACTCTTTTCACCATCCAAGACTTCCATGTCTTCTTGTTCTACACTAATCCACATTCTGTGTTTCTCCTAATTTCAAGGTCTCTGATTTTGTTCCTGCTGGAATGAAGATGCAATTCGTGCAATTATAACCAGTTAGCAAACTATGGTGTAGAGTTTGAACTGGACTTTTGCCTTTCCCCAGTAATTTTTTTATTTCATACTGATCTTAGCTTCCAAATAGCACTTACTCCAGTCCTTCTCCCCACACCCCTGATCTCAACTTTATTCCTTCAATTCTCTTTTAATATATGCTTTTGTAAAGTCTACTCTTTCATAGGTGAGTATTTATAGCTACTCTAGCTCCAACTTCTTAGGGTTCTATGTTAATCTTTTGATTTTTTTCTTTTTGGCTTGAAAAGTTAGTTGTGCTTTTTTCCTCTATAAAGGTAACCTTTCTACCTGCAGCCTTGATCACGTCTCATTTCTACCCTTGACATAGGTAGAAGGAGAAAGATGCAGTCCTGACAGAAGAAAAGAATAAGTACAGAGAAAGGCAAGGAGAGAATAGAAAGCAGGGAAATGTGGGGGCAAATAAGATGAAGAGGAGGGAGGAAAGAACAGGAAATGAGGGATGAAGCTCAGGGGAGAAAGGAGAAAAACAAATGGGGGAAAGGGACTGAGAATGGAATAAACAGAATCACTTATTCTTATCTGCAGAATGAGATGGGATAGGGCTTGATAATTCTTAAGGTCACTTGTAACTGTACACACTTCGTAGTTCTAGTCCTTCTCAACCTCTCAGCCCGTACACTTGACAGTATCTCCTGTGTCTTATATCATACCTTTTATGATGATTTTTTTTACAGCCTGCATCTAGAGAGTAAGGCTCTAAATTCCTTAGAGACAGGGGCCTTGTTTCATTCATCTCTGAGGAAAATGTTGAGAAAAACTTTTAACAAATGTTTAACAGAATTGATTCATTGATGACTGATGCATTTATGCTTAGTCCCTCTTTTATAAGACTTAAATAAGGTGTTTTCTTATTTTTTCCCTTTCCTAGTTTTTACATGGGAATTCAGTTTATGATAACATAAGCACAAACCAATTTCTTGGATTTGATGATTAAGTTTAGTCAAAAGGATTAGTTATCCAGCACTGTTGCACAAACTAATTTTGACTTTTAAAAAAAGTGTTTGTGGGCCGGGCGCGGTGGCTCACGCCTGTAATCCTAGCACTCTGGGAGGCCGAGGCGGGTGGATCGCTCAAGGTCAGGAGTTCGAGACCAGCCTGAGCAAGAGCGAGACCCCGTCTCTACTAAAAAAAAATAGAAAGAAATTATCTGGCCAACTAAAATATATATAGAAAAAATTAGCCGGGCATGGTGGCCCATGCCTGTAGTCCCAGCTACCCGGGAGGCTGAGGCAGTAGGATCGCTTAAGCCCAGGAGTCTGAGGTTGCTGTGAGCTAAGCTGATGCCATGGCACTCACTCTAGCCTGGGCAACAAAGCGAGACTCTGTCTCAAAAAAAAAAAAAAAAAAAAAAAAAAAGTGTTTGTGAGCATATATATATATATGTATTCAGCAGAGTACAGGGGGAAAATACCTATGGCTGGAAATACTTAAGATGGCATCGACCTACATATTAAATTGTTACTCCATGTCTGTTTCTCTGGTTTACTTCAGAATTACGTTGCATGAGATGACAGATCTAATGGAACAGGAAAGGTGTCTTTAAGTGTTCAGCCACAGCTTTTAGGATGGGAAGTGTCAGTGGGGATAATCTTGGTAATGCAGCAACTATAAATTGGGAACCCAAGTTGTGTCTCATATACCACAGTCATTTTCACAGTTCCACAGATATTATAGATGTCTTTTCTTTTAAGAAATCTAATTATTATTTTTTATTATAAAAGCAAAATAAAACAGGATCACTTAATTATAAAATAAATTATTAAATGTGTGCAGGACAAATTCTATGTAAATACATCTCATTATTTACAGAGTCTCCCCATGGGCTCCTTATCCATGACCAAGACTGGTGATTATAAATTTAAGACTTTCTTGGGTGTGTTTTTAAATTGGTAGTAAATTCAGAGGCCAAAGTTGTGCTTGGGTTTCCAATAGCAGACACATAATTAATTGTGAATTATTTTAAGCTAGAATGCTATTTACTCTTTGTTAAAATAGTAATATAAATTTCTCTGTTGTGGAATGCATCCCAACAAAAGTCTTTAAGTGAAATGTTATTGCCAAAAAGTATTTTAAAATCTAATTGTTAGTCTTTATTTAACTTGTCAGAATAGGTACTTTTTTGTGTGATGAGTCTCACTCATACAGTCAGGTTATAGAAAACATGCCCTTTTTTTTGTGAATAGAATTGCAATAATACTGTACCACTTAATGAAGTCAGAAAAAATAGGTAGAAATGTGGTTCCACTGGAAGCCTTGTGATTATTGCCTTTTATGTCATTCTGCCTACATTCACATAAATCAGGACTTAGGAAGTCCTGGAAATAGTATGTTGGATATTTTCTAATTACTGTGTCAGCATGATCAATCATTTTCTAAATTTCCCAGTTTCCTGAAATAGTTTAGCCTATGTTCATAGCACTTTACAGGAAACAGCACAAAATTAGTTTCTATGTCCCCATGTATTTCTCTTGGTGTCACAAAAGTATATGTTGGATAAATGAAATATTTGTCTGTGGCAAAATGGTCTGTACACCAAACTACAATTAATGAACACAAGAATTGGAAATCAAAACTTTGTTTAGTCTAAGGAAAAACAATTCTTTAAACTGTAACCACATGGCTGCTTCTTGTTTGTGTCAACGCTGGGTGACTGTTACTGTCTTCTGTGAATTCTCTGGGGCAGGGGCCTGACTTTGTTGAATGAGCCAATTGTTTTCCTTTGTGTTGCCCATCTAGTAAGTTCCCATCTGGTTTGTATCAGACTGTTTTCACAGCCAACAACTGCTGCCTTCTCTATATCCTGACACTTCGGGGCCCCATGCTATCAAAGCACTGCTGCGATGGCCTTGCTGGCAGGGCCTATACAGCTGTGCCTCACAGCTTGGAACTATTACCCAGAGTAGTGGTAACGTAGAACTTGGACTGGCCCTTATTCCCATTGGTGTCGTGTGTACAGTCAGCAGAAACCCACCCTCTCCTTTCCTCCCCCTTGCCCTGAAACTTACTATTCAACTTCTAAATCTTTAAAGTTCTTATTTTAGGATATAGAATGGTGTTGTTCTTATTTTCTGGTGGCTTCCTGTGTTTGAAAGCTCATTTTTCATTCTTCCACTCTTTTAAAAGTTACCAGGTCTAGCCTTGGGGAAGTGAACTGGTCACTATGTCACATTTAATTTTTATTTCCAAATTGAGTTAGGGATGGCGAGATACGGCAAAACCCACTGTAAAGGCTACACAGATAATACAATGTATTTTTAGTGATAATCACAGGCCATAATTTGAGAGAATTTTTCATATTTAGGATGGATTTCCATCTCAGAAAATAGGTTTTCTGTCTGTAGATTACAAAGGCACTTAGTTTCAGACTGCTTAGTAAATATTAGGAAGTTACTTTGCCTTCAGCTCTGTTAGTTATCAAATGTCATTTATAAGGTTATTATAATAGTGACCTTCTCTAACAATCTGTGGCATAGTGTAATATAGTTGAATTAGAATTATGGAAGTTATTGTTGAGTAAGAGTTATAGTTGAGTGTAAGTGTAGTTATGATATTATTGCTTTATAGACATAAACTGAAACAGCGAACTTTTACCAAAAAAAGGACTAAATGTGCATTTATATAAGGTATTAAGATTTTAGAAATGCTTTCAGGATTAGTTAAAATTGGATTAGACTTTGTGCTTTCATTTAAATCAAATGGTTAATTATCATAAAGTATTTTAGGTAGTAAGCCTTGTGAGAGTTAAACTACAGCCACAACAACAAAAACTTACCTTCTACTTCTGAATAATTTTAGCTCACTGGTATTCAAGATTTTAAGAAAAATAATATAGAAGGGGACCGGATGCAGTGGTCCACGCCTGTAATCCTAGCACTCTGGGAGGCCAAGGCAGGAGGATTGCTTGAGCTCAGGTGTTCGGGACCAGCCTGAGCAAGAGTGAGACCTGGTCTCTACTAAACATAGAAAAATTAGTTGGGTATCGTGGTGCACACCTGTAGTCCCAGCTACTTGGGACACTGAGGCAGGAGGATCGCTTGAGCCCAGCAGTTTGATGTTGCAGTGAGCTATGATGATGCCACTGCACTCTACCCAGGGCGAAAGAGTGAGACTCTTTTAAAAAAAAAAAAAAGAAAAGAAAGAAAAGAAAAATAACATAAAAGGAGGGAATTTATCTTTGTAGTCATCAGTATGGCCTACGGCTTAGCAATAACTATTCACTTGATGCTAAACTAATAAGGTTAGTAAGGCTATTTCATCATTGGAAAAAAGCTTAAAACTACAAAATTATCACCTTTTAGTTGCTGAAACTAACCCATCAGATTTTTTCAATTTTAACTTTTTCTGGAAGAATGATATGCATACAGAAAAGCATACATATCATAATTGTACAGCTCAAAGAATTTTTATAAATGGAGCACACTTGTGCAACCAGTAGCCAGCTCAAGAAAGAGAACACTGCCGGCACCGCCAAAGACCCTCATGGTCCCTTTCAGCCACAGTTCCAACCCCACAAGTGTAAAACCACTATTCTGACTTCTTACAGCCTAGATTAGTTTTCTTGATTTGTACTTCACATAACTTAAATCATATGGCATATATGGCTTGTTCCTCGAGGCAAACCTATTGTAATTTTTAAGATTCTTTGCACTTTTAAACCATTGTGTCATGCTTTTATAAAGAATTATCTGAGACAAATTTGTTTTAGTAGCTGTTTCACAGGCTGTTCGACCAACAGGAAGTGCGTTGTAGATAAAATTGTCTATTAAAACAGAGTCGCTCAGTTCTCAACCGAATTTTAATGCTGGAATGTCTCTCCAGACATTCCTGCCCCTAAAAGGCAGGCACACTCTCTGTCATAACACCACACAGCACTCCATGCAAGTACTTAAATGCCTTTTAACGAGCTTTAATAATTAAATTTACATTATTCAAATAAATTGTCGTCTGCATTCAGGATAGCTGAGTCATCATTTTCTTGATAATTTCTTGGCAGTTGGATATACACTGTTATGCTGCCAAGATGCTATTTCTGAAAATGCTATTATTTGAAAGAGTTCCTATACCTACTAGATGTGTAACCAATGAGTAACTTAATTTGGAAGATCTGGCCAGATTATTTGTTTAAAATGTGCTTAACTTTTTTCTGTATATTTTCAAGTACCCTAATAATATTCCTGTTTTTTTTTTTTTTCCAAAATGAACTCACTTTAGTATTAAAATGCAGCTATTCTGAATGTTACTAATTTTAGATGTCTCCTTATTAGATTTTGTTTTAAATTCTGGGCATCATCCATTTAAAAATTTATGTTTTGTTATGTGGGTTAAACAATTCGTGTTTGGGGGACTCTCATATTTGTAGCCTTGTTTTACAGTTAACAGCCCTACAGTACTATACACCTTTCTTAGATAATTTATAAAGAATTTATTTAAAATAATGTTATAAAGATTTATAGATTTAAATATGGCTACACCAATGATTCTTACTAAAGATAGCATTATAGAGCCAGAAATAAACTTTCAAGTCAAAAATAAAAATTTTTTAAATATACGAATACAATTATTATAAAGCCCAGATTCCTATCCTTTTAAATACAGTATTTGAAAAGCTTGTGCACTAACTACAACATGGCTTGGTTTCTTTTTTTTTTTTTTTTTTAAGACAGAGTCTCACTCTGGTGCCCAGGCTAGAGTGCCGTGGCATCAGCCTAGCTCACAGCAACCTCAAACTCCTGGGCTCAAGTGATCCTTCTGCCTCAGCCTCCCGAATAGCTGGGACTACAGGCATGCGCCACCATGCTCGGCTAATTTTTTCTATATATTTTTAGTTGTCCAGCTAATTTCTTTCTATTTTTAGTAGAGACAGGGTCTCGCTCTTGCTCAGGCTGGTCTCGAACTTCTGAGCTCAAGCCATCCTCCTGCCCCGGCCTCCCAGAGTGCTAGGATTACAGGCGTGAGCCACCGCGCCTGGCCTGCTTACTTTCAATTGGCACCATATAGCCACAAGATTTTGAATGACTATTTAAAATGAAAAGGTAAATATTGACGTAAGGTGTTTGGAAGAAGCACAGTACATACAAGTATTTCAATCCCAATACCCCCACGTGCCTTCATTTAAACCTTTTTCAGTAGCATCCCCGCTTTCCCAGCCTAGGAGTCTTATTTCCAAAGCTAAGATCACTTATTCTTTATTTTGTGGTATCTTCAAACATTTAAATAAAAGCTAACAAATCTGCTTTTTGTGGTAGAGGTAAGAAGATAAATTATATTCATAGACAATTTATGACTCAATTTCTAGTCCATATTACCCACTCAAAATTTCCATAGAAATTTATAAATCAAATAATGAGAAATTTTCTCTTCTCATCTTTTGACTTAAGTATCAGTAAGTATGTTTCTTCAATTTTGAGCAGCAGGCTGAGGAAATGTAAGAATCTACAAACTTAGGCCGGGTGCGGTGGCTCACGCCTGTAATCCTAGCACTCTGGGAGGCCGAGGCGGGAGGATGGCTTGAGCTCAGAAGTTTGAGACCAGCCTGAACAAGAGCGAGACCCTGTCTCTACTAAAAATAGAAAGAAATTAGCTGGACAACTAAAAATATATACAGAAAAAATTAGCCGGGCATGGTGGTGCATGCCTGTAGTCCCAGCTACTCGGGAGGCTGAGGCAGAAGGATCACTTGAGCCCAGGAGTTTGAGGTTGCTGTGAGCTAGACTGACGCCATGGCACTCTAGCCCGGGCAAAAGAGTGAGACTTTGTCTCAAAAAAAAAGAATCTACAAACTTGATAAGCAGTTTTCAAATTGTGTTGACCTGGTTATAGGTTGTGTTTGCAACTTTAATCCTCAACTGCAGAGCACAATACTCACCCTTCCAGTAAACCCCATTCAACAAGTGAGAATTATGAAGCTCCTACTTGAATAAGTTATAAGTAGTCAACTCTGATACTGAGATGGTGGCACCCTTTTTTTTTTTTTTTTTTTTTTTTGTTTTTCTGTTAGGAGATATTGCAGAAATCAAGATTCTCCCCAAGTTGTGGTTGAGGAGAGTTTTGTTTATGTTTATAATAACAGCAATAATAATATGTAATAGTCCCCATATATGTACACTTCTGATATGTGACATACTATGTTAAGGTCATTTATCAAGCCAATTAGGTCGGTAATACTCTCATTACTTGCTACAAACAAATGGTTCTTCAATAAAAGGGGCCCCTGAGGTGGTACTGATATCTTTGTTTTATATGTGCTGTGTAGAATCTGAAGGGCAGCTCTAGTAAGCCAGAGAGACCAAGCAGTAATACCTTCTTTCCCTAACTTTTGGAAACTTAAAGTGGAAGTGGACATAGATAGCATTCAATAGTTAAGGTCATAGCAAGCACTTTTAATGCACTTAAAGATATTTTAAAACTGTATCAAAGTTGGATGTTTAATTGTGGTCTATTTGTGGATTTCAAATATACAAGTAATTGTATTTGTCCACAATGTTATGTTTATAAAACTATATTTTCTTCTAAAACTAATTTTTTAGCTTTAATTTTTTTCTTCATTGATCTGTATTGCATTCCATTAATTTTTATCAGTTTCAACAGTATAACTAAAATAGTTTAACATGAATGTTTGTCTCCAGTGAGAATATATTGTTCAGTGTAATGAAATATGTAATGCTTATACTCTTGTTCATTTAAATATCTTACCTTCTTGTAAAATCCACCTGAAATTTTTGAGAAATAAAAGCAGCTTGAGAGATGACTGATTTTTATCTTTGAGAAAATTAGGAAAGAAATACTGATTATACCATGTTATAAATTTTTTCATGTCACCCTGCCCCGAGAATTTGTTGGAAATAACATTTATTGATGGTTATTTATTGATGGTATTTCAGAGCACAGATTAATAGCATCATCACGGGCCCATGCCCTGGGTATCCAAGGTACCTTGTTGGTTTGAGATCTATATGTGCTACAGATTTATTTCTTCAATTATTTAACTTTTCTCTACTTGCTAATTCTCTGGCCATAAAAAAAATTTCCCCCCAATCTATTTTATTTTAATATTAAAATTTTGCTTTGGTTTAATAGTGTATTGCCCTTCTGTGCTCCTTGACAACTTTATTGGTTGTTTCACGTAGATTGTCTTAAGCAGTAAGCCCCAGGGTGGCCTAGGGAGAAGGGCAATCATACACTTCTTTTTGTAATGATTAAATTCTTAGGTATGAAAATCTATGAAAACTCTTAACCTTGTAAAAAATGGCCCATGAGTTTCTTCTATTTAATACAAATTGCAAATTCTCTCATGATCCTTTGCTTCCCCTTTTTCCTCAACTTTGATGCATAAAGATAAATAATCCATTAGGTAAAGTAGTTTTCTATCGACAGTCATTAAAATTCAGCTGTTTAACTTCCTTCTTTACATTAAGGGCACTAGATCAGGCTTCTGTTTACCTGGTTTTATGAGAGTAACTGTGGGAGTGCATTTGGTTTGTGTTATTTTTATTGACTAGGAATGAATCATGAGTATTTCTGTGCTTAACTGATTTTCTTCTGAAAAAAATTTTTTTAAACGTAGCTTCACCAGGTGATATGGATCAGACACAAATTGAGCCCAATCTGTACCTCGCATCTGTATTTACAGGTATGATTTTTGCTTTAAAAGTTCTTGAACATGTAGCTGTTCAGATTTTTTCATTTCCTTATGATTTCTTTCTCTCATGATAATCAGCACAATAGAAATGTTAATGCCAGTTTTAACTCTTCTAAAATATCTATAAGTTCACCCCAGGTATAGAACTCCCTTGCACTAAACTCAACTCTCCAAAAGGCATAAGTTAGGGAACAGGGAAAAAAATCTATCATTTCCCTTTGGAAAGTTTATAAAATGTTGAATTAAAAGACTGCAGGTGTGGTATTCAGAGCACTGAGGATAGTACTTGAGATAATTCCATCTGAGGAAGGTTATTTGTTGGGACAGGACAGTGTTTAAACTTTGAAGTCAGTTTTAAACAGAGTGAAGCAGCTGGAACCTGGCATAAGAAGAAACAAATCTTTCACATTAACTATTGCTTTTTAGGGGAAAAAGAATTGGAGTTGTTTTTACAGGTGCTGGTACATTTATTCTTCCTATAGGAACTGCTTTATTTTTACCTTAAGTTGTAAATTTTAAAATAAGCATTTGTCAACTCATTTGAAAAACCAAAAAAGTGATAGGATATATATGTCTTAAACGTCTATTGGGATGAAACTATTGTAACGATTTAAATACTCCTTTTTAAACATGAAAGTAAGGAAACAAATGTTTAATAGTGACTACTTGTGGAAAGCAGAGGCAAATAAAATATTAGGTACTATACTTAACATCAAATGACCAGGCACCTTCTTCATCAAGACTTGCAGTATTTGTTCTCAAGCACTGAAACTATGATGTTGCAAAATCTGCAGGACTGGGTTAAGTATGTGAGGAGAATTGAAATCAGCAGGCTAGTTTAGCAGCTGCTTACACAAGAAGTTGAAGCAAGAATGGATGAGTCCAGGGTGGACAGGAAAAATGCTTCAAGAACTCACTAAAACACAGCTGAAATACTCTTAACATTTCCACAGACGGCTGGGAAGCAACTGCATTGCTGGAATTCAGGGCTGATTTTAAAGACAAGATTTGGTCAATGTGAATCTAAGCATGCTATTAGCCAAGAGGAACTACAGACTGTCTAGGTAGAAACAAATCAGTTTGGTTGAGCAGTCATTTCAAGGCTCATATCATGCTGCAGCTTTGTAGAATGCAGAGATAAATAAGATACAGTTGTCCTAGTGGAGCACATGTTTAACAGGAACAACAGACTCACAAGCTAATGATAATACAAGATGATAAGGTCACGGAGACTTATTGTATACCTGCTGTAGTGATCACTTGGAACACAAAGACTGTAAGTTTCTGTCCATGCTCTTAAGGAATACATTGTCCAATGGAAGTGACAGACACATAGACAATGACAGTGCAATTTGGTAAGTGCTACAGTCAAGTTGCCTTCTGCATCTACAATTAACACGAGAGGAACTCCTGGTATTTCACCACTATTGCTGGCAAAACACTCAGAATGTAATTCACTTGCACTTGGGGCTGGGGTATCCTTTATTTTTTATTTATTTATTTTTTTTGTGTGAGACAGAGTCTCTCTCTGTTGCCCGGGCTAGAGTGAGTGCCGTGGTGTCAGCCTAGCTCTTAGCAACCTCAAACTCCTGGGCTTAAGCAATCCTACTGCCTCAGCCTCCCGGGTAGCTGGGACTACAGGCATGGGCCACCGTGCCCGGCTAATTTTTTCTATATATTTTTAGTTGGCCAGATAATTTCTTTCTATTTTTAGTAGAGACAGGGTCTCGCTCTTGCTCAGGCTGGTCTCGAACTCCTGACCTCGAGCGATCCTCCTGCCTCGGCCTCCCAGAGTGCTAGGATTACAGGCGTGAGCCATCGTGCCCGGCCTTGGGGTATCCTTTAAATCAATGATTCTTAAATATTTGGGAACCACAGATCACTTTAAGACACTAATAGCCATGACTACCTATCTTCCTCCCAAATTCTCTACTTCTATGAAGATAATTTGCATAAAGCTTCAGGGTATTCACAGATCCCCAGTCACATGTCCATTGATCCTGGGTTAAGGTCCTTCATGTACTTGGATTAAAGATTATTATTAATACATTTGTTTACTTTTAAATGTATTTTTAAATGCACAGTTTATAAGAAACCAATCTTTATTATGCATTTAGAAAAACCCAAATCAAAGCAATTAAAAGTCATTCCACTATGTATTCATCTTATAGAAGAATACCATAAATTCATATATATGGCTTGTGCCATGTGTAGTTACCTAGTCAAAGTGAGGAGTTTGACATGCTGTAACTCCTCTATAGAAGTAACAGGGAAACTTTTCCTTCTTTTGTCCGATTGTCTCATGTTGTTTTAGGAGACATGCTTTGTTTGGATTCTTCTAAGTCTGAAAATAACAGAGATATAATAGTGGGTTACTAAATGTTTGAGGATTAGAATCAGAATCTAATACCTGTTGATGAAATGGATTATCTAAACTCAAAAAGCTTTTGGAAAGCTGTGTTATATATATTTTTTAAATATATCTATAATATATAAGCAACATCTTAAATGGACATTAAACATCCTATATCATTACCTATATTACTTAGAATAAATTATAGTTTTTCTTTTACTTAGTTTTGTAAATCCAACATCAGAAAACATAAAACATAAATTTTATTTGAATTTTAAGTATTTTTAAAGCAAAAAATTGGAATTTCAAATATCTAAACAGTATATTAAATTATGTCTTAGGAAGCTTCAAATGCATAGTCTCACTGTATGGCATTCCCAGCTTAAATGCGTGCCAGGTTAAATGACATACTGCAAACCAGTGGAATCTAGAAATAGTCATTTTTTTTAGACCTGAAAACAGCTGTTGAAACAATTACATCATAAAGTAATGGCTTGACTGTGGAAATTCTAAAAGTCAAACTTTAAAAGCATCAAACTACATTTAATATAGGTAGAAGACATATTTGCTTTCATGGTGATTTATTAAGATATTATGTCTTTTCTTTAGAAAATAAATTTAAACTCTGTGAGGACCATAACTGGATGTGAATGTTACCCTCTTTGCCTGTTCATAGCAATCTAAGTAGTGCTTTTTTAAATATATATTCCCAGTCTAAAGAGTTCTCTTACAAAGTTCTAAAACTGTGATTGTTTAGCCTGTATAAATGAACACTTTAAAAAAGTCTTCCCCAAATGTACATTAACAAACACCTTTAGTTAAGATGGTGCATTTTATTGATATAACTTGCTGATTAAAACACAGTTAACTACAGTTTAAAATAGCATAACTATTTGGAGGCCTTCCAAAGCTCTCTCTTTTTTTTTCTTACCGCATTTCAGTGAAACATCCTTAGCCCTCCCTCTAAAGCAAGAGTACCTTTTGCAGCCCACCCTCAGGGTCATTGCCTCTTGAGATAGTTCCTTTCCAGTTGCGTAAAAGTAAGAGCTGACCTGTTTGAGTGCTACATGCCAATACTGTACAAAACACTTTATATGCATTATCTTGTTTAATCCTCATAAAACCCTCTGAAGTAGGTACTCTTTATTTTATAGATGAGAAAACTGGGATTTAGAGACGTTACATAACTTTCCCACAGTCTGTTGTCATTCTCTATCCCTCTTACCCCTTACCTGTTTTTCTTTACAGCACTTATCACTTCCTGACATATTATATGTTTATTTCCTTACTTGTTTGCCATTCATCCCTACACCCAACTAGAATGTAAAGTCAGTGAGATCGGAGCCTTTGTTTTCTTCACTGCTGTATTCTCCAGAATCTAGAACAGTGCCTGACACATAGTAGGTGCTCAGTTGATATTTGTTGCCTGAATGGATGATCTCAGCTCTGCCCTATTCCAGAATCCATGCACTTATCCTCCCTGTCCCTTACTCCTTCCCACAGAGAAGCCTCACACCAATGGTCTAGGTGGAACCATTTCTAAGTGATCTCATTTGGACCCTAGTCTTGACCTATCAGAAAGAGACTTGTGCTTGAAACTTCATCCCTGCTCCTCTCCTTAGCTTCTCCTAGCATTACAGAGAAGTACTTAAATGGAATTTCCCTCAGCTACTTTTAAAAGTAATACTTTTTTATTGCAGTTAATTAAGGTATTTGATATAGTACAAAAAGCAGTGAGTTGTGGTCTTAGCCCTACCAATTATGAATTAATTAGATGAATTATATTAGGGTTTCTCTTTTGAAAACCATCTCTTTATGTGACTCTTCACTCTTCTAGATCTCTTCCTACTTATCTCTCTGATACTTCCCTTTTGTTTTCCTTTATTTTCTCTTTATTTACCTTTCTTTGCCCTGCCCCACATTTCATCATGATTTCTATTTTCAATCTATTTTCTCTCCCTAAGTTACTGCAAGTCTCATTAATTATGATATTCTTACAGATGACTTAATTCTATATCTCTAAAACTGCCTTACAATATTTGAAATCTTTGTCCCCAATTCCCTCCTGAAGTCCATTCACACATCTTGCAGGCATTCAATTCATCCAGTATATAACAGGTCCCAGTATCTTCCCATCTCTCTACAACTCCATGGCCCTCAAGTTTGTTTGTGTTCTTATTACTGCCTACTCAGTCAACTAACCCTATCATTTCAGAGTGAAATTCAATTCTCTGTAAGTACTGAGTCTCCCTCTAGAATATCTTGATATGGGTACATTGCCAAGGATCATAAGTTCTTCCATGGACTATGTCTATAGATCCCTCCCCTCTCTCCTTATTTTCCATACAGCTATTAGTATGATCTTTTCTAAAATACATTTGCTCATATTAGTCCTCTGTTCAAAATTGTTTATGACTCCTCATTGTTTACAGAACTTGGCCTTGGCCTTCCTTTACAGCCTCATCACTCATCATTCCTCCTATCCAGTCAATACTTTGATATCAGGACACTCAGAGGGCAAAAAAAGAAAAAGAAAAAATTAGATCATACTTTTTGTTCAAAAAAAAAAAAGAGAATACTCAGAGTTCCCTTAACACAGTAACCTTATCTTGACTTTATTTTGTTCTCTTTTTCTTCATTGCCTTCCCACCATCTTTTAAGTCTCAACTCCACTGCTACTTCCACCTAATTTAAACTAAGTATTCCTACCCATGTTTATCTCCATGACTAAATTATGAGCTTCCTGAAGATGAGGACTATATCTTTTTCATCTTTGTACCATCTTAGCTCCCTACTTACAGTAGGTTCATATTAGATGTTAGTTAGTGAGCACATGCTTTTGGAAAAGCCCACTTTAACATCTCTGTGACTCAGTTACCTTGTCTGTCTCCCTGAATTACCATAAGGATTAGATAACATGCTGGGGAAAAGATATTTACAAAATTTTGAATTGCTGTATAAATATAAGGCAGTAACTACAAAAGGTAATGTAACTTTTCAATGATTGAATTTAGCATGTTCCTGGAGATTTGGAAACTTCTTGGAGATACAAAAATAAAAAAAGTAGTTATAGCTCTTGTTACATCATTGAGCAATTCAAGCAGTAATTTTATACACATAGTAGAAAATGAAGATACATATAAAGCAGTTCTGTGATGAGAGAAAAGAAGAGTATTTGGTATAAGTGTAGTTTCTGGCAGATATGTAACTCAAGGAATGGAGTAATTCTTAATAATTAGGGAAAGATAATATTAAATTGATTGTATGGGTGGAAATTTAATTTGCTGTAGGCCTTAGTTATATCCTGTGTTAGATTTTTTTTACTTTATTGACAAGGTAAGCTCTGATGTTGGATGCTTCCCTTAGTTATTTTGTGGACTCTGCATCATGGCTTTGTAAAATGTAAGAATATTTATGTAATGCTTATGTCCTATAAACATTTTTTTAAATGTAGTTCTTAGCATTTATTATAGTTTTTATTATATCCTGACAGAGCTAAATTTCAAAAAGTCTTTTCCTATTGATTAAGGTCATTAAATATGAAATGTCCAATTTCAAATCAAAAGTTTAGTTTATTACATCTCAAATAAGAAGCAGTACAATTAATCAAAGTATGTGCCTTAACTATCAAAAACAGTTTTGCCATCTTAACGGTACCTTGCTTACACCAGCAGCGAAGAAGCCTAGAGAGTGAGTGGTGATGAAATCGCAAAAGGCCTTTTCCACAGCTTGTTGAGAATTGAATATTTTTCCTTGCAGAAGTGGTCCAAAGCCTGGAAGAAGTGGTAGTCAGTTGGCGCAAGGTCTGGTGAATACGGTAGATGACAGAGAGTTTTCAAGTCCAGCTGCTGTAGTTTGAGCAGCGTTGTGTGTGCGGCATGTGATCAGGCGTTGTCTTGCAAGAGGATTGGCCTGTCTTGATTAGCCAATCATGGCTGCTTAATCACAAGCATCGTCATCATTTTATCCAAATGGTTGCAACAGACATTCACTGTCATCGACTGACCGGGTTTCATGAAGCTGTAGTAGATACTACCAGCGCTGGACCACTAAACAGACATCATTAGCTTTTTTTGATGAATGTTTGGTTTTGGACTGTATTTCAGTACTTTGTCTTTATCCAACCATTGTGCCGAATGCTTGTGATTGTCAAAAAGAATCCATTTCGTATCACACATAACAATATGGTATAGAAATGGTTCCCTTTAGGTCGTGACAGCAAAGAAAGGCAAGCTTCGAGACTATTTCTCTTCTGATGCTCGTTTAATTCATGCAGAACCCATCTATCCAGCTTCTTTACCTTGCTGATTTGTTTCAAATGGTCCAGTATATTGTTGGAATAGTAACATCAAACCTTGCTGCTAATTCATGCGTAGGTTGAGATGGATTCGCTTCCACTATAGCTTTGAGCTCATCATTATCCACCTTGATCTCAGGTCGCCTACATGCCTCATTTTCACGATTAAAATCACCAGAATGGAACTTCTCAGACCATTGGCGTACTGTGTGTTCATTAGCCACGTCCTTCCCAAACACTTTGTTGATATTTCAAGCTGTCTGCACTGAATTGGATGGAACTCATATTAAAAAATAACACGAATTTTCTACTTATCCCTGGTTTCACAAAAATTGCTCTTAAAAAAACCTTAAAGATAATCATAAACCAAAATGTACATTTGAAAGACTGCGGATGTACCTTCACAATAAAAATAAAACAAGAAGTATTACAGTGAAATATCAGAGATATCAACCGTCTAATTTAGTATTTAAGGAAATCAGACATTTCATACTTAATAAACTAATAAACTGTGTATTCTATTTAAATTGACATAGGACTTGCTTTCTTTTTAAATACTATGGTATTGTAGTTTGTGATGTTGCTATAATGATAATGATGCCAGATCTAATCTCCCTTCCCCCTTTTATAAAAAAATGAAATTGATACAATTAACAAAAAGGAACTATATAGTATTTAAAATAGTGTTTGTTAGACTCCTAATATGAAAGGAATTTGCCTTTTACAAGTATTCTGATCATCTTGGACAGCTGTGATTGCGTCATCATTGAAATATCCAGAACTGTCTACTTTTACTGTGGCCTCTATAAAAATATAATGGAAAATTCTACTTTATTACTGTGGAAACCACTTGAAAAACATAAAGTGGTTTTAGAAAAATTACTATGACTCTTGACTGAAAGGCATCTTTAAGATTTTTTAAGATAATTTGTTTTTAATGTGTTTATTATTATATCTATGGTAAATCCATGAAATTTAAAATGAAGATTTTTTTGTGGTTTTAAATAATAACAAGTTAACATTCTTTATATTCTTAAGCAATATGCTTTAAACTTAGAGCAGTGAATTATGGTATAGACAGATAGATACATATATGTAGTCAACTCTGGATTTTTAAACATATTAACAAATTCTGTGTTCCAAACTGCCTCCCCTCTGCCACTAGCCAGCTTCTGTATTAGATAATATAATATTGCTCTCAATCCATGGAGTGGAAATTTTTTCCATATTTGATTAAATATAATGAAGAAAAGTCTATTTTACAGAGAAAAATGTTTTCCAAAGTCAAATGTCAATAATACTTGAATGACCACTTCAATATGTTTTTCTTCTGACATTGTTTCCCTTATATCACTTCTGTTAACTAATAGCATCACACCCTTAGGCACTCAGTAAATGATTATTAATAACATGATCCTGAGTTGAGGGTTCATTTTTTAGCAGTAGGAGAGAGAGCAAAGTGCCTTGGCAGCCTTTGACTTCGCATGCTTTTGACACGGCTTTTATCTCACCTCCTTTAAAAAAAAAAAATCACCTCTTTCTACAACTAACTGCAAACCCTTATTTTAGGGCTGTTACAGTGTTTTGTTGGATTTCTAGCTATCTACTTAATGGTAATAGGAATAGGAGTGATCTTTTAGTAGTAATGGGTGCTCTTAGTTTTTGAGCAGTTACTAAGCACTAAGCTCTGTTGTTGAGCTCTTTACTGATATTATTTTATCCTCACTGTACTGCGGAAGGTAGGTACTATTATCTCACTTAAAATATGGAGTAAATGAACTTTTGAGTGGTAAAATAACTTCCACAAAATCAGCCACTAAGAAGTTAGGTGTGGATTTCAGAGACTAGATTTTTAACCCTACTTGATATAACCTAGCATTTATCATCTGTACCACAACTTTTAGTGCTTGTATACTTTTTAAATGTGGTCTGTAACTGATTAGGAGTGCAGGTGGAAAGGAGGAAGGGTGCACTTTATCTCTCTGACAAGTTCTGAGCACCTTGAGAAAAGAACTTCCCTCATATGCAATCCTTGTTTTGATCCCCCTATATTATTTAGGAAAGTATAAAGCACATAAATACTCAAAATGTGCTTGTTTAGCTAACTGAGTTTCTCCTTTGTGCAGGTGGTAAAGCAGTACCGCTCTTAACTTCGCAGACGACACCTGCCAAGATGTCCGTGACGCTGCCCTCAGTGAACCTGGAAGATTTGTCACAGTCTCAGAGCATCAGCACGATACAGGGGGACATGGAGTCCTCGGGAACAGATACCTTCTGAACGGAAAGTGAGAACCAGCATGATGTTTATGCCACTGGTTTTGAAGTCGTTTTATTAATACTTTGGCTTAAAACCATCTCTCAGACTATTTTGGTCTTAAAGCACATCTGAAAAGCCATTTCTAATTTTTTTGTTAAAATGAAAAGCATAATTGGGGTATTTAGGTAAAGTTTTTAAATAAAATAAATATAAATCGTCGAGTCCAATTGTGAGTTGTTTCTTAGAAGCCTGAGATAGCATGGAATAATGGAAAGAGAATGGCTTTTGGTATATAAGAATTTATTCTAGGCCAGGTCTGGTGGCTCATGACTGTAATCCTAGCACTTTTGGAGGCCAAGATGGGAGGATTGCTTGAGGTCAGGAGTTCCAGACCAACCTGAGTGAGAGCAAGACCCTATCTCTACAAAAAATAGAAAAATTAGCTGAGCGTGGTGGTGCACATGCGCCTGAAGTCTCAGCTACGCAGGAGGCTGAGGCAGGAGGGTCACTTGAGCCCAAGAGTTTGAGGTTGCACTTGGCTATGATGACATCACTGCACTATAGTCCAGGAAACAGAGTGAGACCATGTCTCCAAAAAAACAAAAAAAGAATTTATTCTAAGGTATAATTATCTGTACATACTTATGAAATTATGTAGCTCAAGCTTATTCATTCCAACATTTTTTATAACTGCAAATAATTAAAAGCAATTTAAACCTGTCAGTAAGGGACTGGTACATTTGTACAATGGAATACTATGTGGTACCAAAAAGAATTTTAAGTTAATTAGAATAGGAAATTATGTTATAAAACAGAAAAAAATTTTAAAAGCTTTTATATTGATAGAGAATTATCCCCGAGATACACTGTTAAAGGGAAAAAAGCCATGCGCAAAATAGTATGTGAACTATGCTACCGTTGTTTAACTTGGGGTGGGGAGGAACCCAAATATCTGGTGTGCACACATACCCTGACATGTATTTGTTTTATATGCATTAAATAAACAAGGATACATAAGAAACTACTATGTCTCCAGAGAGGGGAATTGATGGCTACGTGATAGGAATCAAGGATGACTGTAGTACTATGTATTTGAACTTTAGCTGTGAAAGGAAAAAATGATGAATGAGGTTAATTTTTATATGCCTTTTGTATTCCTTATAAACCTTCATACTTTATAAACCTGTGAGACGTGTAACTATTACCTTTCAAAACATAAATGCATGAAATTAAAAGAAAATAGAAAGCATTGCTTTGTAATTAGACATATGTAGGTTCTAATTCCAGTTTCTGCACCTGCTTGCTCTGTGATGGGGCAGATAAGCCCCTCTTGTCAGCTGTCTTGGGTTAATGGGTTTAATACTAATACTTGTTTTGCAGAATAATGGGTATTAGTGATTGTGTGTGTCAGGGCGGGGGGGATTGTTGTCCAGCACAGTGTTTGGTACCAGGTTTAAGTTCTCAATAAATGGTGGTGTCTTTATTTTCTTAAGAGACTTCAACATTGTACACAGAGTGTAAGCACATAAGAAGAATGGCAGACTAGCATTAGCAAAAAATTTATCTCCCTGAAAAATTATTTTCTGTCACGACTGAAGTTCAAACACACAGTAATTACAGTCATCCTTGACTTTTCAGTCTCCACTCTGGCCACACATTAGAACTTCTGGGAGCTTTAAAAAATAGTAGTACCTGGGCCCCATACCAGGGGTTCTACTTTAATTGATCTTGGGTAGGGTCCAGGCATTGGTATTAAAAAAGAAAAAAGATCTCTCGGGCAATTTTAATGTACACTAGGGTTGAGAATTACTGAACAGCAATTTAAAATTCCTTAAACTTCTAGCAGGGTCCATTGCCTGGGGATTTTTTTCTCTCTGAAGATAGAAGCTACAAGAACCAATGGAAACTCAGAAATGTGTCAGCCTTCTACATGGTTTTCTCTTATGTCATGACTCCTTAAGCTTCTCTCAGGTATTTGGTCACTGAAATGTTTGAGGTTTCACTTTAGAACCTGTTTTCTTTGCTATGGCCCTTTGGACAATTCTGCTTATAGTAGTTTCCTTTAGACAAGCAGAAGAAAAATGCTGCTCTGTGGCTCTTAATTTGGTTTTGATGTTCATCTACAAGTCTCTTGATAAGGTGAAAGCTGGGGAAACGTTTCTAAGTGCTGCTTCATTTTAAACATTACCCCCCTTGGTTTCTGGTTTTCAAAGCTTTTTCTATGTGAGAAGGATTTCAGCAAAATCTTATTTTAGCAAAAGCATATTTTATTTAAAGGTGTTGGTAGTTTTTTCTCTCTAACCATACAAAGCCTGCCTTTGCTAATTTTAGGATAGAGAGGTGTAAACTTTAATTTATTCTACTCCTTGTGCACTTTAGCTTTTCTTAAAAAAAAAAATTAGTGTCTGTTCATTAGTATTTTGTTTTATAGGATTATTTCTGTTCATGGTTACTCCTATATACATTCCTCTGCCAACCACCTCAGATCCTTTTGGAATAAGACTATGTATGTAAAAATAACTTAAGTGACACTTTTGATTTTATAAGCTTTAAAAAATTTATATTTAATTTTATAATTTCCAACTTCTAGAATAAGCTATTTATGAGACATGCTATTAAGAGGTAGACTGTCAACATCAAAGCTGTTAATATTGCTGGGCTAACATGCCTTAACACCAAGGTAACATGTATTTAAAAGGTTCCTTTGGTTTAAATCCTAAAATAAATTTGCTCTTTGTATTCTTCAGTAGAATCTTGAATAAATATTTTTATTTTCAGAAGATTATTTCAGTATGTTTCTTATCACTTACATATTTCTGCTTTCTTAATTTTTCTTTTTAAATGCTAAACATATATCTTTAGATTTCTTTATTTTTCTATTAAAAACTCAAAAGTTTTTTTTTTTTTTTTTTTTTTTTTTTTTTTTTTTTTTTTTTTTTGAGACAGAGTCTCACTCTGTTGCCCAGGCTAGAGTGAGTGCCGTGGCGTCAGCCTAGCTCACAGCAACCTCAAACTCCTGAGCTCAAGCAATCCTCCTGTCTCAGCCTCCCGAGTAGCTGGGACTACAGGCATGAGCCACCATGCCCGGCTAATTTTTTCTATATATATTTTTAGCTGTCCATATAATTTCTTTTCTATTTTTAGTAGAGATGGGGTCTCGCTCTTGCTCAGGCTGGTCTCGAACTCCTGAGCTCAAACTATCCGCCCACCTCGGCCTCCCAGAGTGCTAGGATTACAGGCGTGAGCCACCACGCCCGGCCTCAAAAGTTTTTTTAAATAGCATTTTTTAGTTCACAGTGAATTACCACCCCCAAACCCAAAATTATTCTAGAGTTGAAACATTTTTGTCTTTTAAAAAATTCCCTGATTCTAGGACATTTCTTTATAGATGAGTAATTTGAACAGTAATAGAGAATAAAATCCTTACTATTTCTGTGATATTACTGAGAAGAAACTCACCGAAGTATTCTTTCATACCATACATCCATATGTGCATCTGTTTACCAAAAATTAAGTACAAAGGACATTGGGCACACAGTGTGGTGTGGGTCCTCAGGCAGGCTGGGCAGCCATGTCAAGATCTGTCATCCCCACTTTTGGTCACCTACCTCTCCTGCAGGACAAGGATTGGCCACAAGAAATTCTGTCTCTTCGTAGTGTAGAATCATCATTTGATCATCAAACATCAGTTGTACATAGTTTTAAAGAGTCTATTAAAAATGCATTAGAGAAAAGCAAACAGAACTGTTATAGTGAGAAATCCCATCATTATAGATCAGAAAATTTCATGAAGCCAGTTTTTTTCTTTGACCCAGCCAGGAGAATAGGAGAGTAGATTCCAAGTTTCAGACTGTCAAATCTTTGAGAGTAATCAGCCTGTGTCTGCATTTTTTTAAGATATTTTTTTCTTCTTGTCCTGAAGTGTTTACCTAGAAACAATAGGAAATATTAGCCAGAGTACAGATGCCCGCTTGTGAGGCCAGTAAATATTGTAAAACTATGTGATGGTCCATTAATTACCAAGGCAGCAAGTGAATCAAAGCTCTTTTTCTGGGTGTTTATAGTGTGAATGGTCACATTTATAAGTTCAGGCATAGTGAGGGATAAGTTACTGATACATCTCTTGAATTCAGGGACCCCTAACCAAGGTTAAAAACCCTCAAGCAAATCAATAGAATCTTCTAACTTCTCCTGGGAGGTCACTCCTACGAGACCTCTGAAGAGACCCAGATGGTGACACTGAACAGGACTGAAAATCTTCAAAGGAGCTGGTAAGAAGTCCCAGGAATAGTTCTCGGTATACATAGAGGTCGCAGATAAAGAACAGGCCTGGTGCTTCTCAATTGATATGATATATATGTAAAGAGTTGAAAGGGTATGTCTTTTTCCCTAAATTATAATATGATAACAGCGATAACTATTTCAGTTGATATTTTGTATGCTGCTTTTCCTGAAAATGGACGTTTTTCTATTAAATATTTTCACAAGGTGTTACATTATACATAAATTTGTAAGTTGTAATATGAGATGGATTTCTACCAACAGGATAGTTGTATGGGATTGCCTGGTAAGCTTGATAAGTATTTTTATTTCCTTTGGTCATATTCCCCAGTAGTTAGTTGAGTTATGAAAATACTATGGACACCTAGGATAATTTTTAAAGGTCATTGATTAGGTTGACTTTTCTCTCTGGATAAAATGCTGTATATAATTCTATATAATTATAACCACCAGCCTGAGTATCTGAGTCTAGAGATATTTGTTGTATGTTATAAAGTATATAGGAGATGTTCAGACCATATACTTGATGGGGTTGTTTGCTAGCATTACACAGAGGTATTCCCATGATTTGAGTGATGCTTTAAGTTAGATATGGGTAACAGGTTCAGCAAAAAGTGGTCAGGTTAGCAGACGAAGCTATGGTCTTTGGTTCTTAAAAACAAGGTAAAGGAAATGTATTTTGTTTCAAAAAAAGGGAGAGGAAAAATGAAAAAAAGAAGAGTCATAGAGAAGGAAAGCAATAGCCTGTGGTTACATATTATAATAACAGAAGGAAGTCAGTCCGTTTGATTGGGCTTAACAAAATGTTCTGTTTTTCTTCCATTGTTTTGGGTGTAATTTGCACTTATGAAGTTGTCTGCTTGATCTGAAGGTCTCAGGTAAACTGTCCCTTGAAGCCGTCAGCTTCTGGAGGCTTTTTGGTTAACCTCACCTTGAGGTCACTCATGGAAGTGGAATTCCATTGGTCTGACTTGAAAGTTCATTTTCATTATGACACAGGAAACTGAGGGGCAGTTGGAGCTGTTGTCAAGAGGACTGGTAATGGCTCCTTCCAGTTATGTTCTATAGCATTTTTGTGTCTGTATCAGTTAGCATATTCTGTAGAACAAACCACTCTAAACTAGGTAGCTTAAAACAACCATTTATTTACTCTTGATTCTGTGGATGAGCAATTTGGGCTGGGCTCCAGTAGGACAGCTTTGCTTTGCTCCACATGATGATAGTTGGTGGCCTCATGCGCATGTCTGGGGTTGCCAACTGTTGGCAGGGCAATGGAGGTAACTGGGTCATGTGTCTCTCATTATCCAATAGGCAAGCCCAAGCTCATTCATGTGATGTTGATCTGAGGGCTCCTGTGAGCAGCAAGAGAGGACAAGTTCCAACACGCAAGCAGTTTTCAAGCCTCTGCTTGTGTCGTGTTGTTAATGCCTTGGTGCCCAAAGCAAGTCACATGTCCAATCCCAGATTTAAACAGTAGAGAATTAGACTCCATCTCTTGATGGGAAGATCCATAAGCCACATGTAAAGAAGCATACATATGTGATGGGAAGAATTTGTGACCATTTTTACAACTTAATACATACTAATTTCTAGTGGACCTGATCACTGAGCTAGAAGTCATATGAAGGTTTAGATGATGTCTCCTTTGGAAAGGTGGCTTGGGCATAAAACAGCGTACTAGATTAGCTGAGTACAGGATCAAGTCAGAGCAGTTAGTTCATGGCTTTGGGCAGGTTGAACATTAGGACATGGAGCAGCTTTGATAGCTGTGTGACAACAGTGTATCCTGTACAGAAAATGCCTTTGTTGTTTTTAAGATAAGAGTCCTCTACAAATAGTAGTAAGTCAGGATTGACTAAGATCTGACCCAGAATTCTTGTGTGTTTAGCTTTTACTTTTTCCTGACATACATAATTCATACAGTAAAGTACTAATCATGTGGAGAGCTCAAGGAATTTTTACATATGTGTATATTATACATATCTGTGTAACTACCTCTCAGATAGGAATAGAACACTTCCTAGCACCCCAGAAGGTTCCTTGGTGCTCCTTTCCTAGTCAGTACACACCTCTCTTCCCTCAGAAGTAACCACCATTCTGACTTCTATCACCATCAGTTGTATTAATATTTATTTTTGAATTTCATGTAGGTGGAATCATACAGTATGAATTCTTTTCTTTCTGGCTTCTTTTGTATGTATAATGTCTGTGAGAGTCATACATGTTTTTGCATATATCAGTAATTTTTTATTGCTGTGTGGCATTTCATTGTATAAATGTACCAAAATTCATTTATTCATTCTACTGTTGATGGACATTTGGTTCACTCTTTGTTATGAATAAAGCTGCTATGAATATTGTACATTTATTTTGGTGGACAGATGGACTGATTTGGGTACATTTCTGGGTAATAGGGTAGGCACGTGTTTAGCTTTAGTAGGAGCTGGACATTCTTAATCACCAAGGTACCACTAAACAGTCATGGATTCCTCTTTCTTTAGAAGAGGGAATAAATAGTGGGATTAAAATTTGCATATTGTTAAATTGTGAAGTGGACAGTAGAAGGATTTCATCATCAGTAAGGCAGCTGACAGAGAAATGCTGAGTGTTGCCTAGAGGTATCAGGGATTGCGCAGCCTGTGGAATACAAAGAGTTAGCGCAGAAGCAAGCCCTAGTCAGCCTGGGGCAGAAGCTTTGACCAGTCAGTCGGCTGCTGCACTGGTGGGCAGGCAGGGGGAGTATGTTGTAGCCACTAGACTAAGAGCTTTGTTCAGACGAACAATACGCTTCTGGTGTGAAGCATCTCTCTGCCCAGTTAACACTCCTGTTTTCTTTCCTGAACAACTAGAGGTTTGGAACAGTTAGAGACATAGAAAATATAAGGTTGCTGAAGAGGCCTTCAGAGAGGGAAGGCTTCTGCCTTTGCATCCCACGTAAGGTTGTTCTGTAATCAAGTTTTAAGAAGCTCTTGTAGGGCAATCCTGAAAATCTTCTCAATTGTCTTTGAGTTTGAGGGCTTGAATAAAATGGAATAGTTTTGTTCTGCAGGATAACAGTGTCTGCTTGCAGACATGGTGTCCAAAATTATGTAGTTTCAAATTTTGTAGTTATTTTGTAATTATGTAGTTATAAATTTTCAAATAGGTAGAATAGAATTAGGTGGTCATAACTTTTCAGTAGAAACTTTATGTCCCTTTTCTGCCAATTTTTATTAAGAAATATTTGAGGTCTTAGAACAGGAGAACACAGTGATAAATTATCTACCTATTGTGTAAGGATGGATCCTCATGGAATAATTGAATCCTTAAGATCATTTATTCAGACATTGAGAAAAATATGAGGGTGAGTCCATAAGTCCTCAAGTCCTATGATTTTTGCACATGAAGCAAGCAAGCACGGATTCTCCTTAATTGCTGGTTACTAAAGAAAGCTGCATGTATGCATATCCACTGCCATAAAATACTCACGGAGCGGATGGAAGACAAGACAGTATTTGGGTAGGAAACACTTGGAATCTAAGAATCATATTTCTCTGGCTCTGAGTTTTTAAACAAATCTGTAGCCTTTCCCATCATGTTTATTAATCAGCAATGGGAACGTTGCAAGGACTGGTACAAGTAGAAGTAGCCCTTGTTCTTAAAAACAACAGAATGGGATTGGTTCCTGAGATCTCTTCAAGTTTGAGTAAGTCTTGGGTAATTTAGACAGGAGTTTACGAGGATCAATCTGAATATTAATAGGGTTAGCATTACTAAGCATAGTCCCTTTGGATGTGGACTTTATTCCTAAGTTATGGTCCTTTTAGGGTTTCAGTGGAATACTCAAACTGTTTACCAGTTTGAGCCCCTCTAAATTGGAGGGATGTGAATCCAAACTCTGTTATTCCAGTATCAGGCAACTGTTGACATCTCTACTCTGCTGTTTCTGGCTTCCAGCCATTGCTTTCCACTTGGTTCCTTGGATTTTCACCCAGCACACATGCAGTTAAGGAATCAGTTAAGGATGTGAGATAGTTTGTATGCAGATATTGGGGATTTCCTTTTTCATAGGATTTCTCTGCTCAATTTTTCAGCCTTTCTAAGAGCCCTGGATGCTTATGCTGACTTCCAAGCCCAGCAAGGCTGCCCCTCCCGTGTGAATGTATCCTTCATGCACGTGGGCATTGGGAAGTGCCCTAGATATTAATAGATGGTGAATCTCACCAAGTATGTCTTCCTCCTTTCAAAGTATAACTATTTTCAGTTTCTGCCTGCTTTTGGTCACTCTCCACTGCCTTAAAACAATTAGTTTTTATTTTTTGTCCAGAGTTCATAATTGTTACTGGCAGGAGGGATAGTCTAGCATAAGATATTTCACCATTATTGGAAGTTGGAATAAAAGCAGCAGTCAAATGGTGAAGGAGAAAGATCACATTTTCATTTTAAAACCTTTTCTCCTTCCTTCTCTTGCTTGCCTTCACCACCAATTTTTTTTTTTTTTTTTGAGGAGAAGGAAAGAAGTTTATTAATTTGCCAGCAAATGAGGAGGTCAGCAGACTCCTGTCTCGAAGTACCAACGTCCTGCCTCTGAGCAGAAGTACAGAGCTTTTTAAGGTTCACCACCAATCTTTCCACCACTGGCCCCAGCCTAAGATGGCCTGGGAACTCAGTAAGAAGAAAGGGGCAGAGTAAGATGTTGGGATGAAGAGGTAGCTCATGAATTTACAAAAGAAAGATGGTCACCTGCTACATGTAAACCTCCTCTCATCAATGAGACCATGAAACACTAAAGGAGTGCTTCCAAATCTGGCTGTGGACCATTTAAAAACTAAGATGCACAGGCCCCGCTCCCTACCCACCAGCAGCTGGTGGAAGGGCCCAGGCTATTCTGATGGTTAGCTGGGATGGGGAACCGTTCCTAGAGGACGAGGCCTCACACGCTTCTTGAATGAACAAGTGAATGAATGCATGTGCACAACTGGCAATGGTGAGATCATTCACACAAGGTAAAATTGCCTCCACTTTCACAGGCTGGTTCTCATGTATGCTGAGCTGCTGAGGACGCGTCCGAGAGCTGTGGAAAGTGTCAGCAAAAGTGAGTTTTGACATTGATATATGAAGCCTTGCTTCATGGGAAATAGTTCAGAAACAGCCAGGAAGTCTGAAGTCCATTGAGAATGTGTTAAATGTGAGGTGCCCTGTTAGGTTTCTCAATCCCTCAACAGTCTTGAAATTTGTTTGTCATTGTTCCAGTTTATATGCTCCTGAAAAGGGCCTTTTATTGTCCTGCATCTGTCATTTAAAGATATCCCTAACTCAGGAAACATACCTTACTTATCTTTAGAAGTGTTTTGCTTGGATCGAAAAGCAGCTGAATTCAAATGCTTTATGATGACTGAAAAATAACACCCAGAGGTACAGTTCTAAAGTGACTTTGAAATCCTCCCTTTTTAATAAGAATCTTTCTCCTTGGGGAGGATAATTTTTTTAAGAGGCAATAATCCAATTCTTGGCATTAACCTAAGACTCTTTTGTCATTAAATATTGTAAACAAAGCTCTTGCTTATGAGATGAACATATGTCAAGTTTCAGGGACTTTAAACTTCCCAATAAGAAAAGATGTCCTTCACAATGGATTGATAGCCTCATTCTGTGACTGCACTGAAGGCCTTTGGGTCAGGGAGACCATCCACAGAAGGACTTACCAGGGGGTGACAGGATGTGGTTTCTACTTTCCAAGTGCTACAGATGACAAGTTGTCCCCTAATAGATTTCTAGAAGGTACATCATTATATCTTCACTTTCACTGCATGTTTATTCTAGTAACATTAATCAACAAAGAGAAAGTGTGTATATTGTGATTTATCTCTTCTGAAGCACAATCAACAAACCATGGTTTTGTCTTTAGTTGGTTCTCCTTTTCCTTGCTACACATTCACATCTGGATTTTCTCCTTTAGAATATAGCTTTCTGTTAAACAGCAACGATCATTTTAAAGAAAAAATGAATAACACCTAGCACAAGATCATATTCCTTTAGTACACAAAAGTTTTTTTGATATTTATTAGTGATAATAGCAATAATCATATGCACCAAGTTATAGCCTTGTGAAATCATGGATTATATAAGTAGAGCTAGAATTGGCCTTTCTTTGCCACCTATTTTTCTAATAGAAGAACAAGATAAGAGAAATGTCTACTTGGAAACATTATTAACATATTTTCTTCTTTTATGTTAGAATTTTCTAAAGTTTTTGCTCATCGTTATTGTTTTATTTAATTATTCACGTAGGATGAGAGTTAGTTAAGAAATAGAGAAGAGTGAGGTTGAAATGTGTGTTGAGCAACTGAAGAATTTTAAATGGATACTTTAAACTCAAATTGCATTGTTCCTTTTCACATCTATAGGAACACAAAGTTTCATGAAAGGGCCCCTAAATCCCCTGTTTTTGTGGGATTCTTCCTTAATTCCACTTTTTTCCCCCATTTCTCCCTTAGAATGCTAAATATCCTTCTCTGGAGACTAAATTAGGTGCATCTTGAATTCATTTCTTAGAACATAAGAAATCTTTCTCTTCCCCATAAGCTGTCAGTACCATTTATATTTTAAATGAAAGGCAACCCTTTTCCTGAAGGAGGGACTCCAACTTTCTTGGGGATTATCTAAACAATGTCACGTGTCCCCTTTTCTCTGTTCCATCTTCACATGAGAAAGCATAAATCATGTAACCCAAAAAATAAACACAATTGACACGTTATTTCTCTTTCTGTAGAGACATCAGTTCTTTAATGTTTTATTTCTTGTAAGCAGGCCTACTTTAGAGGACTGAAATCCTAATGTATACACAATGATATTCCGTAAGTAAGAAAGAAAACTCTAATGGAACTGTATGTTAGGGAAATTTAATATAACATGACTGCATGAATACCTCTTGTTGTTTTGCTTCTCTCATCCCGTTTGGCTATAAAAACCAGAAAGCATTCCTGCTAAAAGGAAAAGAACAGCTAGCTAAGAGGAAAAATCTAACCGTGAAGTGCTGGCAATGCTTGGTGCCAAGAACCTGAGACTCTTTCAAGCACGATGTTTTATTGTTAAGGTTTTATAAGAAGTTAACTTTAACCTATTAAGAAAAGGGTGATTTGGAAATAAGGGAAAAGGAGCAATTTTGCCCTGTCCATTCTTCTCTAGTATAAACAAGGTAGGCGGCTAATGCTTTCTTGGCATAACATGAAACTCCGAACTAACAAAAGAGGTGCAATTAAAGCTCACCTGGCCTCAGAGGTCTTCTTTCCATAAAAGTTAAACTGTAATGGCTGGCACTCCGTGGCCAAGACTGGCCCAGGATATTGGCCAGGACTTTTAATTGGTACAGAGTAGTTCAAAATAAAAGTCTTCAAACCGAGTGGAGGGAGCCTGAGAGAGGAACAGCTGAGGGAGCCTCTTTAAGTGTGTTTCAGGGGCACGCCCTGTGTACAAGGGTCTGCTTGTCCCAACGTTTGATTTGTGAGCTTCTTAAGGCAACTCAAGGGTATCTTTTGGAGTCTGCTTGAGAAAAGCCAAGAAAGTAAATTTGTTCCCAAAGAAAATGGGTTTTGCTGTGATTGTATCTCGTTTTCTTTGGTCCAGGTGAATTCCCAACATTCAGCCCACAGGGTACAGGGAGTGTAGCAAGGCATTCTGGGACTCAGGTTTGGTATGGCAGGTGCACCAGTAACAGCTAGGAAGGCCCAGGTTCATACTGTGGAGTAAATGAATCTGTCTGTCACAGGTAGATAAAATAAACTCTTTTTCCCGGTCCAAGACCCAGGGTGGGTGGTAAGTATGCCTCCATTCCAAAGTAAAGTGCTAAACCACTAATAGAGGGCCCACAAAGGGGACAGCAATGACCTGAAGCCCAACACTCACCTCAAAGACAGAAAAGGCTGAGGCTGGATAGTAGAGAGATTTACTTGGGAGCTGGTTGGTTTGGGGTGGTGGCAAGTTTGATGGGGCCCAGTGCCAGGAGCCGCAAGGAGACCACTTTGAGAGCTCATGTCCCGGGAGTTTGGGGACCCACTGGACTGTTGCCTCAGGAATCTAAAGGTGAGAAGCTGTGGCTGTTCTCCGGTCACAGCAGGATAGAGACAGTGAGCGCTATTATGCTGCTTGGGAAGTCACCACACATCCCACCCGGGGCAAACGGAAGGTGCAAGGATAGATGAGTATTTTTCCTGGACCAGAAGTGGGCAATGTGAGGGAGAGTCCTACTAAAGACATTCAAGATCAGCCCATGAGGACTGCCTAGAGGAGTGACAGGAATCCAACCAGGGGTTGGACAAATAAATTCCCTGGGGCTGAGGGAAGAAATCATCTGCAGGCAAATGCATTACTCATGTTAGGAGAATTGTGGTCTCATGTTCCCACCATGATCTCTGAAGAACTCAAAAATGGACCCAAGAAAAGTGGTCAGCTTTAATCATTCACCCAATTTAGGGGGCATCAGCTTAAAGTATCTATCCAGCCAGAGGAAATCAATCCCAGATGAAACTGATGTTGATCAAGTAAGATCTTTCATGGCCCTTTCCTTTTACCCTCCCCCACCTGACGACCTTTTGTGAGCCAGAGGCAGCCTAGTGAGTCAGGGAGAGAAGTCGGAGAAGCAAAGAAACTGCGAAGGATCTTCCCCACTGCACATCTTCCTGCTGCAGAACCCTGATCTCTAAACCGGGAGAAGTTTCTACTTTAAATGCTGTTCAGATTCTCACTATTATGTAAGACTGGGCATTTCAGTTTTTGTGATTTTGTGTGTGTGTGTGTGTGTGTGTGTGTGTGTGTGGTTATAAGTGATTGGAGGACTCTTTGTTAACTAGGAATGAATGGATAGCTATGGGGCTTTCGTATATTATGATTTTACTTATCTAAGAATTAATATAATAATGATGTCATTATGATATTACTTACCATCTAAAAGTGAGTGGATAAGCTATGCACTTGAGATTTCATCCATGGGTCAAGGAACAATTAGGCTCAGACAGCGGGCTTGAACGAGCGGTGGGTTGAACAAGAAGAAAATTGTTTTCTGATTGTAGCGCCCTGTAAGTCAGTTCTGCTCAATGTACCAGAGAGAAAGGAGAAATTACTTTGGAAAAGATGTTTAGTGTCTGTCTTCCCACACCTGACAGATATTTTCTGCTCCTGAGATGCATTTGGGTAAATAAATGATCAAATAAGTGATTTCTGGAGCAGCTGAAAATGTAATTAGAGAATTTAACACACATGAAAATGAAAGGAAACTGAAGTGAAGCCTCGTCAAGATTCACAGACTGTTTGATAAATGTTGCCTTGCCCAGGATGGAGTTATGTTTCGTAGAGATCATCCTACCAGTGGGTAAGAATCTAGGAGTAAAAATTACTATGACTATCTTTATACAATAGAAGAGACATATGTGGAGCTATTGAGGGCAGACACACTGTGACTTTAATAAAGTCTCATTTTAAACATTCCCCAACACTTCATGAGATCACTTGTAGTTTTTTTTTTTTTTAATGATGTGTTAAGTTCTAAAATATTCAGTTAGCAACCTGTTTCTGAAGTAGGTTTCCTTAGAATATGACAAGGTAATCAGTTCAGAATAATGGCACTCTGTTGCTGAGTGGAGCTATCCAAGGTTAGGTAGAACATCTGTTCTTGAAGAATGTAAACTGGTAAAATAAATTGTAAATAAGGATAAGGTCGTTCATGCAGGAGGAAGGAGACTAAAAAACTCTGCAAAGCTTTTGAAAAGCGTCATTTCCCAGTGGTCTAGGGAGTCCCTTTAAGGAAATGGTGATGAGTACAAAAGCTATAGGATGTCTGGTAATTAATATTTTATTTGTTTTTATTTGACTAACATTTGCTCATCCACTCTGCTTCACGAGAGCAGGGACCCCTCTCCTTATCTATCAGATTTAAAATGCTGCCCAAGTCTATAATCATTCCATCTCTTTTCTTTCTTTTTTCTTCATTATCAAAAGTATTTCCCTGAAAAGAATATTGTCTTCTCTCTCCCTCTCTCTCACTCATCAACAACTCCCCCATCTGGTCACCTACACTTCCCACATTGTCAACTTCTGTCTCAGGGCGTAGAGAGTGGTGTGCGTAGACAACACGCAGACATGCCACAGAATGAATGAGGTCAGGAAATACTGGCCCTCTCAAGCTTTGGAGGTACAGCATCTTCTTAAGCACAGGGAACCCCTAGAATCTCTGAGCAAATACAGAAGTGATAAGTGGGCTCTAGTGATTTTTGGTTGATAAATTTTTACTGGTATGCACATACTTCAAATTGCAAACAAATGTAAGCATCCTTACTCTTTTAGTCTGTTTTCTGTAGCTTATTACAGAATACCTGAAAAGGCATAATTTAAAAAGAAAAGGAATTTGTTTCTTTCAATTATGGAGACTGAGAGGTCCAAGGTCGAGGGGCCTTGGTCAGAGCCTTCTTGCTGATGGGAACCCTCTGCTGACTCCTGAGGTGGCAAAGGGTATCACATGGTGAGAGGGCTGAGTGTGCCAGCTCAGGTCTCATTTCCTCTTCTTATAAAACTACAAGTTCTACTCCCACAACAACCCATTTAATCCATTAACCCTTTAATCCATTAATCCATGAATGGATTAATCCATTCATGAGGGCAGAGCCCTCATGATCCAGTCATCTCTTAAAACCCCACCTCTCAATACTACCACATTGGGGGTTAACTTTCAACTTGAGTTTTAGTGGGGACATTCAAAGCATAGCACTTACATTGTACCAGGGCTGACTGGCACATTTGAGAAAATAAGATGCAGAGATGAGTGCCAGCATTTGGTCTTTATTCTGGGCCCCTTCTCCTTCTTGCCAGTGCTGCCAACTCTGCCAGGCTACCTGCCACTGAAAAAAAAGGTAAACAGACTTTTTTAAAGGCAGAAATAGTCAATAAGAAGACAGTATTCACAAAGAAAGAGAGCATGCACATCTAGATCCTGTTTCTTGTTCTGATGGCCATGAATTGCCATTCTACTACTTCCTTCATCAGAGTTTGCTTTTTAGCAACTTTATATTCGTCAACTATCCCTCCAACAAGTGATATCAAACTATTTTTCAAAAGTGAAATACTTCTGATTTTATATTTTTGTTCTTATGGTTAGCAACTGAACTAGAAGGCCAGGACAGGCCTTCCTCCTCAAAATGGCTTATAGGGGACTGGCCTTTCTTTCTTCAGAGAGACACCTAGTTAAGAGATCTTTTAACAGTTGTTCATCCTAACACACACTTTAGAAAGTTCAAGTAACTTGTGCACACACACATAGACACAGACACACACCAGTTTTACTAAGGGGAAGGCAGCTTTAAAGCAAAGGCAATGAGATCTTTTCATTCCTTCCAGACTGTGGTCCAAGGTGAATACATTAAATGTAGAGGTTGGGATTTACCTAATGGTTTTCAGAAGCCAATCCCACAGCTTTGATTAATGCTGCCTCATAACGCCAATGATGTGTTCCCCAGTAAATCATCAGAACATTTTCCCTTTGGTAATATATTAAAGCCATACATTACAGGCTACTGTGGCTCAGGTGATATATTGCTTGGGGGAAAAAACACACCCAACTGCCCAAAGGCCATGTTGTGTGCACTTGAGTAGAATTAAGCCTGGCTACTTTTCTGTGGAAACTGTTTGCAGCATTGAGAGTGCTCAGAGAACTTTTGTTTTTTCTCCACCGCCACCAATGAAATACTTCTAACATTTACATGATTTCTTTGTTCCAAAGGACCAAAACTCTGCTCATGTGCAAATGCACATGAATAATGTTGAACACAGGGTAAAAGCATGGATTTTGGAGTCACACCTGACTTTGAATGCCAGCTCTCTCACTTGAGGGGCTATGTGGTCATAAATAAGTAGTTATTCAGACTTTTGGTGAACTGGGAAGCCTGTGTGTGTGTGTGTGTGTGTGTGTGTAAGAGAGAGAAAGAGAGAGATCTTCCTTGCACGGTCACAGAAAAGATGTGCTGAGATTGAGCATGTAAGGTGGATAACCTAGTCCTTGGCACCCAGGGAGTCAATAAGTGGTAGCTAGTTACAAAATGTTCCAACGAGAGCCTCCTGACCAACATTGCTATCCCTAACTTGGACTCTTCCCATAACAATTTCTTTATTTTGAGCTGCTTTGAGTGACTGGGTTTATATAGGAGTCAGAGTCGATGAGCCACATAATGTCCTCCCATTTGGAAATCATGAGGCAGAGTTGCAAGGTGGTGCTAAGTAGCTGGCCCAGCAGGCTTTGCCCTCCTCAAGCCAGCCTCCTTGCCTGTCAGTAACGACCAGCCTAATGATGTGATGTAAGCACAGAATGCCCTATGGAGCAGCGTGGACATGGTCCCAGGGGGACAGGAAGAACTGATCGTACTGGTTTTTGTCCTTGTGTTTTTGGCTCTCAGTGCTGGAGGTGAAAGAAAAACATGAAACTGGAGAGATAGCCCTTTCAACCAAATTTAGCTAAAATAATTTAGTTTCAAGAGTCTCAGATAATTTCTGTCAAATGTTGGTACCAACTGAGGTTCCACGGGTCTGATCTCTCAATCAGCAAAACCCATGGTTACATTTTAAAAATTTCCCCACTTGGATTGTTTTAGAAATCTACCTATGCCCCCTGTGAATGATTTGTGGGGGAAAATCATATTTATTGCACATATAACACAAATAAGGAATTTTTCTACAGTTTCACTAGCCTGACACATCCACTGTTTCACTTTTCTAAAATCCTCTCCAAGCTTTATGCTGTACGTATATAATTTTATATAATCACACTATTGCATAGGTATAATATTAATTTAGATTGATTGCATTGGATTAGAAAAATATGAATATATATATTCTGTAAAAATTCCAAACAGGAGTCTATAGAGCTAAAAGTGAAAGTCTCCTTTACCTTACCCCAATCAGTTTTTTGTTATAATTCTGGTTTTTTTTTAAAAAATGAGATCATCTATAAGTGTTGTCTGTGACTTCCTTTTATTCACTTAATACATCTTAGAACTTTACATGTCAGTACCTAGACCAAATGTTACAGTCTGCCTTTTTTCACGTAATATTTTTATACATATTTCTTCCTATTGCCACATATTTTATTATTAGCTTTTTGCAGAATGGTGTGAATGAGATTGAGACCGAGGTGGCTTATTTAGGGGATGTGAAACAATCTATCCACAAAAGGCATTATCCCAAATGCACAGTGCTTATTTGATGGTGAGTTGTTTGGGGAATCATAGAATGGTTCCAGTGGAAAGGGAGCCAGGCTGTTCCCATTTTACAGATGAGGCAACTGAAGCCCTTCCCCACTTTCTCCTGAATGGAAACACCAGAAGTAGAGCATTTTGTAAGTCTGAGGATGAAGACCACATGTAAGAAGGGGCCTGGGTCCCTCGTGACAACATTGAGCAGTTGTGTCAGCTCTGGGTTGCCTACATCTGGACTGCTTATTACATGAGAAAAATAACCATCTTTTAGTTTAGTCACCATAACAGGGTTTCTATTGCATGCAGCCAAACACACTTCCGGTACAGCTATGTTCACTCATTCATTTGTTCACTCACCAAACATTTTAGTTCTAGTCGTGTGCCTGCAATGCACAGACTATGCTCATAATGATAATAGTTAGCATTTGTGCAGCACTTACTACATACAATGCCTGTGCCATGAACTTTATATGTCTTCTCATTTAGTACTTACAACAAGTATTTTCCTAATTTTATAGACAAAGAAACTGAAACCCAGAGAGATGAAGTAACACGCTCAACAGCACCTGTATATTAAGCTCCAGAGCCTCACTAACACTTAACTTCAAGAAATTGCAACCCATTTATCCTTTATTGCTGCGGTCCCCAACCCCCCAGCCGAGGACAGTTATGACTGGGCCGCACATCACCCCCTGAGCTCCGCTGCCCCATGCCCCCGTCTGTGGAAAAATTGTCTTCTGTGAAACCGGTCCCTGATGCCAAAAAGGTTAGGGACTACTGCTTCTCTGCTTTAGGGAATAGGAATGCAAACGATTTTTTTTCTTTGATTTTCTTTTTCTTGAGAAAGATCAAATAGCACTTTACAACCACACTGTGAAGTAGGCATAATTATTCCCATTTTCAAATGAGATGCAGAGAGATCAAGTGACTTCAATGCGATTCATTCAGTTTGACAAACATTTATTGGGCACTGTGTTCTGGATACTTTGTTAGGTACTGAGGCTACACAGCCAAATGAGGCAAGGCCTGGCTGTAGTGAAAGCTGCAGCAAAGGCAAGACTTTTCTGGAATTATAGCAGTTGCAAAAGTTGTGCTTTCTCCGGCTGGCATCAATTACTGGCTTTCTGTCAGCAGAATATTCCAGATGGGCTGGTTTCTATAAAATCTCTCGGGAGAATCCCAGGGTTTAGGTTCTGGGGCAAGGAAAGAGAGGAAATTGGCAAAAGAGACTGCTTCAAAAGGCTGTTTTTCAGTCTTCCCAAATCAGGTACCAAATAATGAACTGTCACAGAACACTTTCTATTTGTTAATTGTTCAGTTTTCCCAAGCACAGAGAGGAGAGTGAGAGAACGGCAACCTTTGCCACATGATTGGAGGCAGATTTGTTTACCAGATCAAAGCCTGTGGGTAATGGAAACTTTAGAGGAGGAGGGGGAGCCACGGAGAGGGGCCTACAGCGTCTACTTAGCTGAATGCATTATTTTGTATATTCCGGAGCTTCAACTGCACCACTTTGAAATGCCAGCTCTCTTTCGAGTTAGTTGCAGGGGAGTTAGTTGCAGGGGGGTACCGGGTTGGTGGAATGGCTCCGGGATTCTAAGAATGTTTATAGAATGAAGCTACTGGATCTGGATTGTGTTCCTTTTGTCTACTATAGACATCTCCTCTTTCTTAAGGGGAAAGTGACAAGTTCTCAATTCCTCTAACGTGTGTGTAGCTAATTTTGAAATGATTAACATTTCCTGGTGATCAGCTTTCTGAAGGGCTCTCTGTGTGTCTAATAATTTCTAAGGAAATATGGAATCTATACTACGATGATTTTACTGGAAGCCAAAAGAAATACTTCAACACAATCATAAATGTAGAGCAAAAAGGAGGGAAAGCAGCAGATATTGACATCCTCATCATCTCCAAGGGAGGAAGCTGAGTGAGAAGGGGGCCAGGAGGACTTTAAGTGTATTGTTTGAATTTTTCTTTATAATGAGTCAACTAATGTGTTACTTCTACAACTGAATTTTTTTTCTAGAAAGAAAAAAATGCTATACATAATACATATTAAAAGTGATTCTTAAATTCAGTTATTTCAAATTATGGGGTTCTCATTAATCTTTTAAAAGAGCAACTCAGCATAATGCCATGTCTTGAAAACAAATGTTTTAAATGACAAGATAGTCTGGGATTAGAATTCCCTCATACTGCAGAGGTTGTTTGCACTGGGAATGGACAGATAATACTTTGCAAACAGAGGCTGAATGGTTTGTGATTGCCAAACGCCCAAAGGACTAGCAGCCCCCAATACGTGTGCAGTACTGTTATTAATATATCTTTCATCTTTCTCCTGTTTTGCAAACGTTAACTGGTTCACCCTCAAGAGTGGTATGAATAGGTTCTTGCTGAAGTTGGAATCTGAAGTGTATATAGAGGTGAAGGGAATCTTTTTTCGCTGTAATTTTTGTGTGGGTTGATTTAGCATTTGATGGAATAGTGAGGGCCTGGAAGACAAGAGTTCTGTTTAATCACCAGCAGAAGGTCCTTTATGTTTTATGTCTAGGGTCTCTGCCTCTAGGTCATGCCTGGGGCATGGACATCTTTTGCGAGGCTGGGAGTCCTTCTGTGGGAAATCCTTTTCTTCTCAGGCCTACTGGGGTTTCCCTTTCTACATGAGAACTGTAACTTCATTTAACTTTCTCTGTTTTTCCTGGAAACCTGACAACTGTGTTACTAGGTATAGTAACTTATATCAAAAATGACTCTTCACTGGTAAATTGTGTCCCAGTTGTGGACTGGGAGAACTGAGAGGAAGCCATAGCTTTGGGCTTACCCAAGAGCAGTGACTCCTCTCCTTGAGGAGACCCTGGCAGCTATCTTGTGGGCCGTTACAAGACATATTGGCTCCCGAGGGGCATGAGGTTGCCTCGCAGGAAGGATATCACATGCACTTGTTGTGGTTTCATTTTCTTGCACCAGAACCCTGGGAAGCCAAAGAGACCGCTGGTGGCTGTGTGGTTTGCTACATAGACTGCTCCCGTGGAAAACAAATGCTGATGCTTCCTTGCTAGCAAACAGGATTTCCCGGCTTATATCCTGATACCAAGTGTGGTTGACTGTAGTCTTGTACATCTAAATATTTACTTGAGTCTTGTACATCTAAATATTTAGTTGGGTGTAAAAAGCTTCTCGGGTGGTTTTGCAAATCCAATCTGTAGTCATTTCCTGAGAAATGTGCCTCCCAGGGGGTTGCTGGGGAGCCAAGCACCAGGCCCTTCTGTTCTTGTAGGATCCATAAGTCTCTCTCCTTCCTGGTCTGCAGGGGATCTCTTCTTCTGAATCTCCTCTTGAAGCCTTTTTAATATTCCCATTTTCCTTCCTGCTCCTAACATGATCTCTTTGGTGAGCATAGTTCTTTAATAAGACTACAAGAGCCATTGCCTTCAAGTGTCTTTGCCTTCTGCCCTGCAAAAACTGACAGGAGAAGGAAATACTAAAGTTACCTGTTGAGAAAGGTGGGAAGTAGGGAACAGAAAATAAAATTCAAATTAATATATGAAAAAGTCATGCTGTCATGCTTATTAATATTAATAACAAAATCCCTTTCTATTATGTAGGGCTTGGTTCTTTGCAGAGTTTTCACAATCAGCCTCTCATTTCAGCCTAATAGTACCTTGTAATGGAAGTGGGCAGTGGTGTGGTAAACACTGGGAAGGAAGAGGGAAGCCCTGATTTGTAATGTTAGCCTATTTCTGTGGTGTAAATGTTCCCACCATGGACAATTTCAAACTACCAATGATTTAACAACTCTGAATTTCTAGATATTTAACCATTGGCTCAGGGGAGCTGGTATGAGCAGACTCTAGCACATCCTTGGAAGCAGGACATGTGTAATCATTCTGCTTTGAAGATAAGCAAAGTGAAGCTGAGAAATTTTATTCAAGATCACAGAGCTACTGAGAAGCAAAGCTAGTTACTTGAATCCATGTCTGCTATTGCATGCTTTTTCTTGCTTAAGTCTGTCCTTCATGCTATGTGGAATAATAAAAAACTGAATCCATTAACCACCAAGAAGAAGTGCCTAAAACTCCCTTCTAATGTCTGGTTTATCATCATCTTCCTTTTCTCCTCTTTCCCTTATAAGAAAAGTTTCTCTCCATGTGCAGAATCCTGTCCCCTCCCCACCCATCTGGGGCCTCATTCCACCATAAACTCCTCTCTTTTGCGTCTTGGAATCATCCCTCTCCCCGAGCAACTACTCTCTAACCTGTGACTCCCTTTGCAATTTCTCTAATCCAGGACTGACTTCCTGCCTCTGACTTGTTTACCATTGACTTCCAGTCACCATGCTTTTTGGCAACGTCAAACCACATGCTACCTCTGTGTCAGTACTTTTCACTCCTGCCTCAGGTCACTCTCATCTGATTTGTAGCCCCCACCAAAGGCCCCAATTCTGCCCTCTCAAGCGTCATCAGTGTCCTCCTCATGGCGAGATCCACGCCGTATCCCAATCTTTCTCTAGTTTATTCTTTCTTTTGCGCCTGACATCCTGATAACATCCTTCTCAGAATGCATTTCTCACTTGGTTTTCCTGCTTGGTCAGACTCTGTGGGTTCTTATCATGTCCTTAGGAGTGCTCTTCCTCTTAGGAAAGGAACACTTGTGAGCATCCAGACAGAGCCTGAGCTGATGCTTGACTACTCAGTTGTTGACTCTGTCACCCTCTCTTCCATTTCTCTCTACTGTTACATCAAACGTGACACTTGGCGGAGCTGACCTGACTGCCTTTGAAACATTGTCATCACAGCCATTTTAATTTATCTATCCTGTGACTCTGTGAAGAAGCTGCCACCTTGCAGCATGCACCAGGTATCACGAGACAGGGACACATCTAGAGGTGGGCTCTGTTGGTAAAGGTCCACAACAGGTAGACCTGACCAACCTGGCACCGTGGCTTGTATCTTTTGAGTCTCCTGACCCCTGACTTTACTATTCTGATACGTTTCTGTTGACTAATTTAGGTGTCCACAGATTAGCCTGCTAGAAAGAGTATAGACTTTGTATTGAGAAGAATCTGGACCTGAATTCTGTTTCTGTTACTTCCTAGCACAGTGGCTTTGAGGATGACATGTAACCCTTTTAATTCTGTGTTGTCATCTGAAAAATCTTTCATATCCTGTTTGCAAGGAGACTATGGGCTGTGAGATACTGTATGACAAGGGTCTAACATGGCTGTCACTCGACAAATGGCAGCTGTTGTCATTATCGTTGGTTTTTTGCCTTTCTTTCCAGGTTTGTCTTTGGCACCTCTCCACAGCCAGTAGTTCTCAATCCTGGCCATTGACATTCTGACCAATTTGGGTAACACCCCTCCTGCAGGGCCTGTTCTAGGATGCTCTTATCTGGAACACCTGTCCCGCAGATGGCATTCCTATGCAGACCCCAGCCTTTTGCTCTCTGACCTCTACTCTATTCCCCAAGTGAAGAAAGCATTTTTCACTTTGTTTTAGCCTCATGGCTTTGCCAGTCTCCTAGATCCTCTTTTCACTGGTTTGGGACCTAATGGGGCTACCTTTTGGCTTGGAATTTCTAAGTCATTTAATGTCAATTTGGAATGCTCTCCTTTTAAGTGATATTTATATGTGGGCATGTGTATATTTATCCAAGTTGGTTCCCTTTTCCCTGGAATGTTTATTGGCTTTTTGAGATCTGCGAAAAACTATCACTTCTTGGTTTAGAAAGAATTGCCTCTTCTGAGTTCCAAACAAGTAAGTTTCTGGAAGCCAATTATGTTTTGCTCAAAGAACATTTTTGTGTTAGTTTGTTTAAAAACACATTTCCCAATGCTGAGTATTGAAAAGATAGTTGCACAGTAACTTCGATTTGGGGAACAAACCAACAAGTGTAGAATTTCTGCCCTTACTCTGATACTATCTGAAGTTTTATTTGTTCATTTGTTTATATAGTAGACCCTTGAATTACAGGTTTGAACTGTGAGGATTCATCTTATGCGAGGATTTTTTTCAACCAAATGCGCTTCTAAAATACAGTATGCAAGGGATTCAAAACCTGCATATACCTAGGGCTAACTTTTCCTGCCTTTGGGTTCTGCAGGGCTGATTGCAGGACTTGAGTATTCATAGGTTTGGGTATAGGTGGGGGTCCTAGAGCCAATCTTCTGCATATACCGCGGGACGACTGTACTTCTATTCAGGACTATAAAAATTGTGACAGTGTTTCAAGTCTGATCATTATCGTGTATTTCTGAAAGGACTAAAGAGTTTTAAAATCTTTTTATTATTATTTTAAGAATAATCTATACTCAAAATCAAACTGTACAGAATCTTTAAGCTATGACATCATTAGCAGTTATATAGCCTTCCAGATGATTTTTGTGCATATATTAACAAATGTACATGTGAAAATATATGTGTGTGTGTAAATTCACATACTTACTGTTCTTCAATTTGCTTTTCTCACTGGCAATGGACTGTCATTTCTGTGTCAGTAAATAAAATTTTAATCAACTGTATAATAAGGCCATTGAACAGAGGTACAATTATTAATAAGTCAATTCATTCTCATTCCTTCCAACCAGAGAATTCTGGTTCTTAAAGGATTTCACTACATAGTACCTACTTATTTAAATAAGCAACTCTTCCTGCCTGAAAATTCATCAATAAATAATTTATTAGCAACAAGGGGTCACCACAAACCTTAAGTGGAAGGATTTGTGTATCTAAGTGGAAACAGTGTGACAGAGTGGAGAAGCACTGCACTAAACACAAAAGATCTTGAGCTCTAGATTCCTTCTGTTAGGCAAATCATCCATGTCTTTGTGCTTCAGCAACTTCTTTAAGATGAGGGTAATAACATCTGCCTTCCTAAATCAAAAGTTCTTGTGAGAGTTACATAAGGTAAGATACATGCATACACTTTGAAACTATCAAGTTCTGCAAATGTGTTATTGACAATGCCAGTGAATTTGAGCAACTGGGAATAAGTTGGCAGCTTGTACTATTGTGGAGATCTCTAATTATACTGGGTGTAGGAGATTCAGTGGCTGTAAATTCTTTGTTATTTTTCCCATCACGATGTCTAATTCCATTCACCTTGAATTTTTTTAAACTATTTTTTTAAATTTCAGCATATTACAGGGGTACAAATAGTTAGGTTACATATATTGCCGTTGCCCCACCTGAATCAGAGCTTCAAGTACTTCACTTTGAATTTTTTTTTTTTTTTTTTTTTTTGAGATAGTGTCTTGCTCTGTCGCCCAGGCTGAGTACAGTGACGTTATCATAGCTCACTGCAACCTTCAACTCCTGGACTGAAAAAAGCGATCCTCCCACCTCAGCCTCCTGAGTAGCCTCTAGCTAGATGTACAGGCACATGCCACCACACCCAGCTAATTTTTAAATTTCTTATGGAGATGAGTCTTGCTCTGTTGCCGAGGCTGGTCTTGAACTCTTGGCCTTAAGGGATCCTCCTGCCTCAGCCTCCCAAACTATTAGAATTACAGGTATGAGCCACTGCCTGGCCACCTTGGATTTTGACCAATAGAATGCAACAGAGGTGATGTTCTTGGACTCCCAAAGCTAGGTCATAAGAAGCCTTATAGTTTTCTGCTTCAGTCTCTTGAAAAACTTATTCTAGGTGAATTCAACCAACATGTGAAAAGACCAAGTACTCTGAGATCACCAGGCTGTGAGGAAGCCTAAGCTAGCCATGGAGAAAGATACCTGTCCAATCCCAGCTCTTCCAACCTTCCCAGGTTGGGTTCCAGACATGTGCATTAGGAAGCCATCTTGGATAGAGCATCTGTAGCAGATGTGACATTGTGACATATGTCACACACGTATCAGGCAAAGTATTTGTACCCAATATACATAAGGAACTCTTATAACTCAATAAGACAAAATCTAATTAAAAATGGCAAAATATTTGAACAGTTTACAAAAAAAGACATATTCATGGCCAATGAAAGCATAAAAAAATGCTCAACATCATTAGTCATCAGAGAAATACAAATTAAAACCACAAAGACATACCACTTCACACTCATTTGATTAGTTAAAATTATACTGAACAATCATACCAATGCTGGCAAAGGCAGAGAACTCCCATACCCTACTGGTGGAAACGTAAAATGATACAATGACTTTGGCAGTTTGTTAAAAAATTAAACATACACCTACCATAGGAACCAGACATTTCACTCCTAGGCATTTACTCAAGAGACATGAAAACATATGTTCATATGAAAACTTGCCCATAAATATTCATAGCAGCTTTCTTATAATATACAAAAACTGAGAAAACTCCAATGTCCATCAACAGATGAATGGATAAACAACTGTGATATGGCCATGCAGTGGGAGGCCGCTCAACAATGGGTAGGAATGAACTATTGGTACATACAATGCCATGGTTGGATCTCAGTATAATTGTGCTGAGTGAAAGAAGCCAGTGGAAAAGAGCACATATTGTTTGACTTTATTTATATAAAAATTCCAGAGAATGCAAACTAATCTAAGGTGATAGAAAAATGGGTCAGTGGTTGCCTGGAGACAGGGTGGAGGACGGACGGATTGCCAAGGGGCACAGGAAACTTTTAGAGGTAATTGAAATTTTTATCTTTATTTTAGCCATGGTTCCACAGTGTGTATATGTGGCAGGCAAAATCTAAGGTGACTCCACTTATCTCTGCCTCCTGGTGTTCACTTCTTTGTGTAATCCTGTTTCCTTGAGTATGGGTGGGAACTGTGGCTTGCTTCTAATCAACATAATATAGCAAAAGTGATTGGCTGTCACTCCTGTAACTACATTCCATTATTTAAAACCGCTTCTTAGCAGCCTGCATTTAGAGACTTTCCTTGCATGTTTGATGAAATGGCCGTTGGAGAAGCCCAGATGGTAAGGAATTAAGGGTGGCCTCTAAAACCTGAGGGTGTCCTCCAGCCAACAGTTAGAAAGAAGTTGGGGCCTTCAATCATATAATATTAATACATCCACAAGGAAATGAATTCTGCCAACCACTTGAATGAGCTTGAAAGTGTATTCTTCAATCAAGCCACCAGATGAGAACACAGGCCAGCAGATGTCTTGATTGCAGCCTTGTGAGACTCTGAGCAGAAGCCTCAGTCAAGCTGTGCCTGGACTCCTGACCCACAAAACTGTGAAGTGAGATGATAAATATATGTTGTTTTAAGACACTAAGTTTGTGGTAAATTGTTATAACTGTGGCAATAGAAAATTAATACAATACACATATCAAAACCTACCAAATTGCATACTTTAAATACGTGTAGATTATTGTACTTCAACTATGCATCAATAAACTTGTACCAAAAAAGCAGGTCGTGGGAGGTGAAACCTGGGCAGAGGTCCCAGGACATGTAGGTTAGAGAGACTTGAAAAGAATGAGACATAGGAAGGCCAGAGAGACAGGAAGGAAGGTCCCAGAAGAAGAATATGTCATACAAGGTGGAAAGGGGTGGATGGAACATACTCTCTAAAACTGGTGGCTTTTTGACAATTTTTAAATGAGTTAACAGTACACTTGGTAAGACCATGATAAAAAGATGTTAAAGATGTCAACGCTAAGTATGCTTTAGGATTGCCGGTGCTGAGACTGTGAGCTATGTAATGAATATTGTTGAAGAGGGGCCTCCTTTTATGTGCCCACTCCCTCGGCAACCACATGTGCAGCTCTGCCCGTAGCTCTCTCCGCTCGCTGTTAGAATGTGCTGTACCTCCCTTACCAAGAGACTATGGTGTGTGCATAGTGGGCAGGACCCGGAATCAAGCCCAGAGGCTCAGAAGAGGTCCGCCTGGAGACAAGGAGGAGCAGAACACCAGCATGTTGCCAGGAGCCTGACAAGGCTGAACAAAGCCTGGAGATTTGGCCACGGCCACAGGAAGGTAAGGCTCTTGGGAACCAGAAGGGGGCGTTTGTGACAAAATGATAAAGAGTGTCAAATTTCAAATCTGAGCAGAGCTGAACAAAATCTTGAAACCATACTGAGGAAGTTATAGTTTGGACATCTCCCATCCTCCAAACTCCCTTGTCATAGTCGAAATCAAACATGGTCCAGAAGTGTGTACGTTTGGCTATGGTCACGGAGGGGAGTGGGATGGAAACAGAGTAAGGGTAGGAAGGGTGCAGATAACAAAAATTGGAAATATTTTGAAAAGGCAGAAGAAAATTTGGTGAGGAGCAACCTAGAATTGAGCATGACTCTCTTCCCAAGAGTTTTTTTTCTTATTTTAGTGACTTGGCGCAAAGCAGCAAGATGGGAGTGGATAGTCATCATTCTTCTGCTCAGCCAGCACGTCAGACTCTTCACTGTTTGGTAAATCACCCTATTGTGTGGGGTCCTGCCTCCCTCTATGGAAGCTGAAAAGGGATCAAATTTTTTTTGTCTTTTAGTATGACTTGTAATTTTTTGGTCACAAAACCTAGTTACTTCCATGTTTTATTTCTTACTGACCCCTAAGACCTGTGCACAATTGCAACAACGCTCCTGGCCTCTCAGGGCCAGCTGCAGAGAGCGGCAGCGTGGATTCCATCTGAGCTCTCACGTAGAACTGCCTCAGCATAGTGCCTGGCACAGGCCACGTGTTCAACAAATGCTATATGGAAATGGTCTAATTCCTTAGAAATATTTGATTATAGCTCCCAGGTCCTTTCATAAGTACTTCTCCTCCTAATCATACCTGGTTTCAGGATCAGGTCTTTGTAATCTTGATTATACATTGTTATTTTGGTTGGGGGTGGCTGGGAGGAGAAATGGGAATGTGTTAGAGCACTTTCTCATTTTAGGGGATGTCGGTGGGTAATGTAGCTAAATACATCCTTAACGTGGGGAGATTTTACATTTGAGTTGAACAAACTTAACAAAATAACAAAAGGAGTTTATTTCTATACACTAAAATAGCTCTCTCTGTAGAGGAAAGGAATCATATTTTCACCAGGGGTGTTTCTTTTGTGGTGTGTAGCTCCCTCCCACTGCTCCTGGGTCTGATGTGGTGAGAGCTCAATTCACAGACAGCCCAACTGGAGACACACCAGGTGGGAAGACAGGAGGGGAAGGTGTGGACTGAATGTGTAGTATTTGGTGATACTCCATAGCTAAGTGGCAACTCCATTCTCCTTTCCCCAAAATCTTCCAGGTGTGAAGTTCAGGTAGAGTTGATGACCTACCGGACTAATACAATATAAAGAGATTAATATAACATCAGGCATGGTGGCTCATGCCTGTTAATTCCAGCATTTTGGAGGCCGAGGCGAGAGGATCACTTGAGGCCAGGAGTTGGAGACCAGCCTGCGCAACATAGGTAGACCCCCATCTCTACAAAAAATAAAAAAAACTTAGCCAGGCGTGGTAGTGCATGCCATGTAATAGCAGCTACTTGGGAGGTAATGCAGGAGGATCACTTGAGCCAAGAGTTTGAGGTTGCAGTGAGCTGTGATGATGCCACTGCACACTAGCCCAAGTAATGGTGCAAGACCTTGTCTTAAAAAAAAGAGAGAGAGAGAGACTTAATATAATGTCCTTGCATTTATGTATAGTGAGTTATTCTACTTGCTTTCTTATTTATGCCAAATAAGTAAGTCTTGTATTAGTGAGAGGGATAGTGGGATGGAGTGGGATGGCCGGAATGCATTTCAGAACTTAAAAAAAAAAAATATATATATATATATATATATATATATATGTATATATAAAATCTTCAATTTGAAACTTCCCTTGGTTTGCAGCTGCGGAAGGCCACCCAATTAGTTAAGAAGAAAAGGGGTTGGTGATCATGGCTGGTTATTTTATGTGCACTAAAATAGAGGAAATGGCTAACTTGTTTGGCCAGGGGTGTCCTCCCCCCGTCCAGTCCCCTCCATCCCCCACCATTAGACTAAAAAAGGCATCTTATAGCATCAGACAACTTAAAAAGATTGTATTATGAAACTGCCTTCTTTGCACATCTGTTAAGAACATCTGGCTCTGGAGTGAGCCCTGGTAACTCTGGCAGTTAGTTGGTGGCCCACAGATTGAAAAAGAGGCAAACCCTCAAGTTGTCAGGCTTGTCTATAGAGCTTTCCGGTGGCATAACCACCAAGCCTACGGGCTAAAAGCATCTTTTTCACTGCATTTTTGCAGCTGCCCACTTTGCCTGCCCTGAGCTCACTCCCTGACCATGGACTGAAGAGACAGGGACTTTTGGAGACTCAGGTGCTGGGTTGAGAAAGCAGTACATCTGGACTCTGCCCTGATGGCTGTCAGTCACCCTGAGCACTGTGTGCATGTCTGGGGGCTCCATCCCTCAATTACTGCCTTGTCTCTTTTGTGGTACAGGATTATTATACTGAAGATGTGCCTTGTAGCACGTTGTGTTTTCCAAAGATGACCACAGCAATATCTGTCATCCCATAGGCTCATCTGCAGTGTGACCTTGCCCTCCCCCATCAAGAGGCAGTCTCATTTCCCTCCCCTTGCATCTAAGCTGGCTACAGGGACTCACTCGCAGCCAATAAAATGTTGTGGAGGTGATGCAGGCTGACTTTCAAGGTTAGGCCAGAAAAGCCTATGCAGCTTTCACCTGGCTCTCTTGGAAGGTTGCTTTCCAGATATTCCCTCCTGAGACGCTCTCTCATAGAACAAGCTGCCACGCCACAGAACCCTAAGTCACATGCAGAGGTCACATGCTCTTGTCGACAGTCCCAGTAGAGACTGCCCTGAGTCATTTCAGCCTAGAAACCAGACACCAGATTCAAGCCAGACCAGTGAGGATCCCGGAACTACGCATTGGGAATTGGGTGAGGGGACACAAGATGTGTGTGGGAAACTGAGGGCACAAGCCAGAGATCGGAGTGGCTCGTACTCTTAGAATGTGAACTTGGAAGCTATTGATGGCCGATTCCAATTGACCATGAGGACTGAGCAGCAAAGAAAGCTCTTCTTCCAAGAAGAATGAAGCTGCTTCTCAGATAGACACAGTGATGAGAGAGAGGAAGGGAGAAGATTCCCTGATGTTTGCCACCCCCAGGTCTCATTCATTCTTGCTCTTTGATTCTGCAAGATTCCCTTGTATTTTTATAATACATTCTGCTTGTGTGCACTCACTAAGCAAGGTTGATTTTTGCTACTCTCAACCCAAAGCATCCTAACAAACATAACCTCCACTTTTGTTTTAATATAGTCTTTCAAATTATTTATCATCATCAGGGAAAAAAAAAAAAAAAAAGCAAAAACATTTCCTGCATCTATTTTTGGCAAATTTGGTGGGATGAGTCACAATCAGTCTATAGAGTTTGAAAAACATGTACCTCAGGTTGGGCATCCAGCAGTTTCTCTTCTCCTTCCTCAGAGTCACAGTATGTTGAGAAGTAGGTTAAAATACTATGTGGGTTCAATAGCAGGAATTTTCTTTTTCACCGGTTTATCATTTGTATTAGGGCAATGACTGTACTAGGGAAAGGACATTTAGCACTGGCATGGCATGCAGTTCCACACTGGAGAAAATTGTGCTTAACGATATCTTCTTATCACAAGGTCTGCTGTGGGGGGAGAGAAAGTGTGATTTGAGACAGTTTCTTTCACTGTGTCAAAGAAATATGGTCAGAGGGTTTTTTCATGAACAAAGATGATTCCTGATGTTATCCTTTATTTTGCCACTTACTCTGAAATTTTTATCACGAGCAAATGAACTAAAGGTCTCAAACGATACACAGTCCACACGATCAATACTTTATGGGTCCTCAGGTTTCATTGACCTTGTAGCAGCCGTCTCATGTGCAGGGAAAACATTTACAGCCTGGCCTTGGGCTCGATAATGCAGAGCATTCTGCCTCACACCGGTATTTGCTAAGTAAGCCAGCTTTGGGACGCACTCTCACGATCAGGTTGAGCACTGCATTCATTCCCCCATCCTGTTTTTCCTCTTTGTTTTCATGTCTTTTATTTTTTTCCCACATGAAGAAACATAACAATTCAATTCTCAATTTGTATTCTCACTGCAACTTTTTTTGGTTATGTCAGTCAGTGTTTTTAGAAAAGGGGTCTTGAAGTTACCTCTCATTTCATCACCATTTTGGCCAAACCAATTCTTAGCCAAACCATTGTTTTGTCACTGTTGCGTATTCGTTAGATGATTTAAAATTATATTTCACTACCCCACTGACGTCAAGCAAAAAAGGAGTGAACTCCGTGTGGAGTGGCTGCCGGGGGTTCAGGGTCACTGCCCCTTGATCCCAGAACTTCTGCTTGTTTAAATTAACACAGATCTTGCCGCATCTAAGGGAACGGCTTTTACCTTGCATGAACCGCACCTTCCGGGCCATTCTGAAACTTACCTCGAAGAAAGCTTTGAGCCACTCTTCACTTACTTTATTTGCTTTTTGTTGTGCTGTTCTTAGCCAAGACTTCTCCCTTTTAAATTGCCAAAAACTATGTTGTTTTTCCTTCAAAATCTACATAATTATTTTAAAATATTTTGACATATTTTCAGGTATCCAGCCAAGTGCAGAGAGTAACATAACAAATACCTATGACTCACCATGCAGATTTAACAAATATTTACATTTTGCTGAAATCACTTTAGGTCCTTTTTCTTAAAGAAACCTGATATTGCAGATGGAAATAAAGCCCCTTTTGTAGCCTCCCTCTCCCTTCCTCATGACTGGTTTTAAAATGTCACTGTAAGAGTGACAGCTTCATGTCATTATTCCTCAGGGTTTTCGCACATCAGAGGCACTATGATTTAGGCCCATTTACATCTTCATAATAATAAAACCCACATTTGAAATGAGCAGCGGATATGTAGCCTACACTTTGTAGAGTGACAACTGCAGCTTCCCACAGATAGACTAATTGTAGTGGGGACCTCGCTGTGCTCTTCTTTGTTTCTTCCCTGTTGTGGGGGCCTCAGGCACCTTGTATCTGTCAGAGCCTTAATGGTTTCCTTGGATCTGAAGTTTTCACATATTCCATAATTTCACCCATGTTCAGTTTATGCTTCAAACCTCCCCCAGCCCATGTTCCCCATCCTGAATGATTAATAATCTATTTTTAATAAGGCAAATGAAGAGTGATGCTAAAGTTACAAAATCAAGAATTTTCGGTACACCTGTGCTAGGGCAAACTCCAGAGGCCCTTTGGCGAACCAGGTGAGGGAGAAACAGCCAAATGCTACCCGCCTCATGCCCGTGCAAGTGCGATTCTCCACATAGACAAACACGCTGCCAAGTTTCAGCTACAGATCTGAGCTGGCACAGGCAGCCTTCGTGCTTAGTTTCAAGAAGGTGGATCGCATTTAAGATAAATGAAGAATCTGGAGAAAAATTGCAGAACATCTGCTACAGGGAAGAACTTACCTCAGAGGTGCACTCTACCAACTCTGATTCTCAAGCTACAAAATATAATGAAATTAACTTTTTTTTTTTTTTTTTGACAGTTTCTGTCACCCCAGCTAGAGTGCAGTAGCATCATCATAGCTCAGTGCAACCTCAAACTCCTGGGCCCAAGTGATCCTCCTGCCTCAGCTTCCCAAAAAGCTGGGACTATAGGCATGCACCACCATGCCTAATTTTTCTGTTTTTAGTAGAGATGGGGTCTTGCTCTCGCTTAGGCTGGTCTCCAACTCCTGACCTCAACTGATCCTCCTGCCTTAGCCTCCCAGAGTGCTAGGATTACAGGAGTGAGCCCCTGCACCTGGCCTCAAGCTACAAAATATGAAAAGTGTGTAGGAAATAGGGAAGCTAATTCAAATGGCATATGTCCCAGATATCCAGTATTGGCAAAAGGAACTCTACTTCTCTCGGACAGAAAGTTGGATTTGACTTTTAGAGACCCTTGTGCCAAAGGACAACTTTCCCTTCACCACATAGCAGGTGGCCTCCAAGCCCAGACACTCTTCCAGGGTCCCATTCACTTGTGAACTGGGTGATTCTGGCCCACGCACACATGCTGGGTGCCAGCACTGGTGTGGGGCCAGTCAAAGAAAATCACAATAATGGCTCGCTAGAGTTCTTAGCATGTGCCTGGCACTGCCAAAAGTCATTTATATGCTTTAGTTCTTGCCATTCTCATAACAGCCCTGTTAGGCAGGTACTGTTATTATCCCCGAGGTCATGCAGAAGTAAGAACTGAGGCAGTGTGACCCCTGAGCCTGGGACTGAAGGGTGATATTGTCACATTCCCTTCCACCCCGTTCTAGTCCAACTGCCATAAAACCACCTCAGCAGCCAGACACTGCTAATAGCTAACTGTCTAGCAAAGGCTGCATTGTCTTTGGAGCCTTAAACATAGCCCTTTTAATTGGAATTGCTTCCTAATTCAGCTTCATATATCTTCTCTCCCGTCACACAAAAGAATCCATTGTGTGGGTCTCAGGAACAAACTGGATGCTCCTTTGATATACTTTGCATGTAAATGTAAGGAACAAGACTCATTTGATTTCATTATATCCTTTATTGATGCGCCTGCAGCATTTTATTGTAGGTTTTTGTGACTAGAATGCCTAACAAAGGAGGGAGTGGGCTTCGAGGCTGGCAGCTTAGCAGCTAGAGGATTTACCACAACAGGCTCTAAAGGGACACTCACTCATTGCTGTTGTAGTTTCTAGGCATTTGAAAGGGCTGGGTGTTTTCAGGAGCTGGTGCTATTCTATACTGGTAAAAGTGTTACTAAAGCATGAGACAAATGCAAGACGTCATCCTTGCTACTATGCATTGAGGGGGCAATTTACTGAAACTGAAAAGAGAGTCTGGCTGACATCGTGTCATGTGGGGAAATGTGCTTGTGTGTGACAGAAGTCCTGGCTGTCTGTTTGGTAGAGAACGTACACCCCTCATACCTAATCCTTCCTACCTGCGTGTATTGACAGGCTCCTGGGACTATAGAATGGGGGTAATTATTCCCAACATTCTTCATTATAATTCTAAATGAGATAATGATTAGAAATGATACGAAGTCATTGAACTGAAAATGCCCAGGGCATTCACTACTGGAGAAGCTAAGCACTTTTTCCTACAGCATGCTTACATCCTTCGGTGCTATCTTTTTTTCTCCCAGATTTAGTCAGTCTGTTTAATACAGTCATGCATCACTTAATGATGAGGACACATTCTGGGAAACACATCATTAGGCAATTTCATCGTTGTGTGAACATCATAGAGTGTCCTTACGCAAACCTAGATGGCATATCCTACTACACGCATAGGCTCTACAGTACAGCCACAAACCTGTTACTGTGCTGAATACTGTAGGCAGTTGTAACACAATGGCAAGTATTTGTGTAACTTGCCTAAACATAGAAAAGGTATAGTAAAAATACAGTATTATAATCTTAAGGAACTACTGTTGTATACGTGGTCTGTCATTGACCAAAACATCATTATGTGGTATGTGACTATAATTGGAGCCTCTACAACTCTTTTGTGCTAAATGGTAATAGTTAACAATGATTAAAAACTTACTAAACATGGGGTACTTATTGCCTTTTTACATTTAATCTTCACAGAGATTTTATTATTCCCATTTTACAGACAAGAGATGGGTACACAGTGATTAAGAGCTTCCCCTGGAAGCTACACAGCTAATATGCTGAGCTTCCAGGACTTCAACCCATGGGGTCATATTGCAAAATGTAAGGCACTGTCTCCTAAGACCTTGAGATTTCTTTCCTTACTATCCTGGCTTGAAGGTTGGCCCGTATCTTATTCAGAAGCCTCTGAAGTCTGTAGGCCTCCTGGTGGACATAGCCTTCAAGTGGCCCTTCAGTCTTCTCTTTTTCAGTGTTCCAGATCAATCCGTGTTCATGCTGCTGTCTTCCAGAAAGGCCCAGCTGGGACTATCCCACATCAGCTGAGGTTACTATGAGCACTGCCCTCCATGAAAATGAACTGAGCATAGTTTTTGGTTACCAGTTCTTCACTTTTAAGAAATCCTGATATACAAAAATCCATATCAGTAGAACAGAAACTTTAATTGTACACACTACAAAAAGCTAATTTGCTTCACTTTGATTTACTACAGTGCTCCTTCATATGCTGGGCTCCCTGATGCATTTAAAGTGAGGTTCAAGTGATGACAAAATTGATTCACAGCTTTCCAAGAAGTAAAGAATAAAAGAGCCTGCTTTTGGTAAATGCTTCTATATTCATATATTTCCTATAACCTAGGAGTTGAGTTCTCATACTAAAAATTACTAAAGATTTTTCAAAGCTTCTTCACATCAGTGGAGCCCAATTCTTTCCCCTTCTCTTTCATCCCATTTCTAAATGGAGTATCCAAATGATAAAAAAATCAGCGATCAGATAATGCGTTTCAGTGACCCCAGGGCTCACACACTGCTTTCTTTAAATATGTGAAGCGAGATCTTCACATTGTCTAGCTGATTAGAGAGTTGGATGGGACCAGTGCAGTAGGGGCTAAGTGTGGTTATCTTTCAAAGACAGTGCAAAGGAGCTAGAGTCACTGATGAAAGCCCATAGACACTTGGAAAATAATCAATAACCTTGAGATTAAGTTTCTGTTTTCCTTTTGCTCTGCAAAAAGAAGTCTGACTTAATAGCAAACCAGCTATGATTAGGGATGTGCTTCAGATAATAATAAAATCAGCAGTAGTTTTAATTTCAGATATGAAAAGGAATCTGTTACTACCTTTGTCACTTCTGTTTCCCTGTCAAGTGGCAGTCCCAGGCTGGGGCTCTTAGCAGCTATGCATTCTCAGTTAGCTTTAATTATCCTCTAGCTCATGACCTCCTTGGTAGGTTGGTAGGTTCCCTGGTTGGCTCTCACCCCTAATTTCTAGCCTTCTCTATTAAGTTTCCTATTGCTGTGTAGCAAATTACCAGCAACATAGTGCCTTCAGACAGTGTACATTTATGATCTCACAGTTCCACGGGTCAGGAATCTGGGCACCGCTTAGCTGACTTCTCTGCCTAGAGACTCACAAGGCTGAAATCAAGGTGTTAGCTGGGGCTGGACTTCCATTTGAGTCGTAGGATCCTCTTCCAAGTTCACGTAGTGGTTGGGGCAGGATTCGTTTTCTTGCAGCTATAGAATTCATGGCAGCTTGCTACTGTAAATCCAGAATCTCTGGCCTTCAGACCCCCTTTTATAGGGCTTATCAGATTGGGTCAAGCCCACCCAAGATAATCACTTTTAGATTAAACTCAACTGATTAGGGGCCTTAATTACATCTGAAAAATCCCTTCATCCTTGCCGTATAATGTAACATAATTATGAGAGTGCTGCCCCATCACCTTTGCTATATTCCGCCTGTTAGACACAGGTTACAGGAGACACTCAAGGGTGTGGGCCACTGAGGTCATTTCAGAAGTCTTCCTGCCACACCCTCTTTCTGAATAAGAAGTAAAATGAGGCTAGAGAGCATCAACTGTCCACTCTCGTGCTTTCGGGACAGCACACTGAGATTAATGCCCAGGAAAAATGTCCTAGTTGATTTATTTATGTCATTGAATGAAGTCTCAAAGTCCCTGTTTTAAGGGTAAAGGGCTTTCTTGTATTAGACAACTTTGACATTAATGTGATTTTAGGTGGACATGAATGGCATATATGGTCATTTTGGATGTTTAATTGTTCCTTTCTAGACGGAAAATGACCCCAGTCATGGTTGGCAGGTGGTGGATATTCCAATTACCTGATTTGATCATTACACATTATATACGTGTATCAAAATATCACATATACCTCCCGAAGTATGTATAACTAAGATGTACTAATAAAAAATACAAAAATAATGCATTTGGGTACATAAAAATATTTTTGAATTATTTATATTGATTATCTGAACTTTTGAAATGACATCATCAGAATAATTATTCTTGGTATCTTACTGTGCTTTAATTAGTTTTATAGTATTCTGTCTGATATTATGCCACTGGTATTTTTCTGGTAAATTATAGTTTCCCAATGTGGTCTTATTAAGTTAAAATTTTATGTATAATAGCTCACAATCATCTCAAAGATTGCATTTTAAGGTTAATAAACTTTTAAATTTTTATCACCTTTAGTTGGCTCTGGTCTGAGAAAATAAGTCTCTCCACAGGTTCTGAGGCACTTGGTAAATTCAGAGCAAATTCTGCTAAAAGAAATATATTTTCAGTTTAATTTTTTATTTGAATTTTCACAAATGAAATATTCAATTTTCATTGAATATCCAAGGTTTTAACAAGGGCTGTATTTTTGTCTCTAGAGGAAATATTTCAACAAATAATTTTATAAACAAAAACTCATTAAATAATATTTTCTCTATTTATGAATCTTTTGAATGCTTTGCCAAATGTAAATGCCTCAAAACTGAAGACCTCAAATTTCTTTCTGTTCTGGTATAGAATATGAATTTATCCAGTTAAAACAGGAATGTTATCAAAAGATACTTCGTACAAGATGAGATATTTCAAAGCATAATTATAGAATTTTAAATCATATCTGAAGATCATTTGAGCTCTCTTTTCTAATCACTCTTTCTCTTGTTTTTATAGGGCTACATTTCAATATCTTTCATTTGCAAGCTTTCTTTTCAATAACTGCAATTTATTGGAGCTTCAAAACCTGAAGTATTTGGCATTCTATTCAATGAATACTTTGATTAAATATTTCCAACTGATTTTGAATAAAATGCAGGCCAAATTTAGAACACTTGTTTATAAAAATGTTCAATGTCATTGATGGGCACTTAGGCTAATCTATAAAATAGTTCTTCAAAGGCTCAAGTATTTCTAAAATACTATAAATGTCAGACAGAAAGGAGAGAAAGCATGTAATGCCATGCTGGCATAATTTAGTGTTCAACATCAGCTTTGTAGTTCATTACTCTTCGGGTATTTAGTCATATTTGTCCACTTTGTCAAGTATAGCTTTTTTTATTAGTAGAATATCACAACTTGTTTGAATATGACTATAAGTTATATGATCACCACATTAATTCTTAGTACATTTCTGCCATAAACCATTATTATGATGACTTTCTGCTCCACCAAAACTTGCATTATTTTCCTCACAAAAATAATTTTATTTTCAATGTCCAACTTTTAAATGGAATTTTTGAACTCATTCACAATAATATCTAGTGTGAAAGAATAACATCTAAAAGCTCTATTTTGATCTCATGAATTGGATGAAAAACATTGAACCAATATTGCAATTAAAATAAAAATAGACTTACCATTCGACCCAGCAATCCCACTACTGGGTATCTACCCAAAGAAAAAGAAATCACTTTATCAAAAAGACACCTGCACTTGAATGTTTATTGCAGCACAATTCACAATTGCAAAGATGGAGAATCAACATAAGTGTCCATCAATTCATGAGTGGATTAATAAAATGTGGTATATATGCACACACACACACACACACACACACACACACCATGGAGTACTTTAGTCTTCTGGTTCTCATGTAGTCAATGGTATTACTTTGAGCCTCATGAAAAATGATAAATGTCAACAAACTTTTTGTCCAAGAAATATATTCATCATGAACTTTCTTAAATTGGATGTTTAGTACTTAATTTTCATTAAATATTCATTTCTATTGATTTCATCTTCATTTCTATTGATCTCTTGGCTACCAAAAAGATTTATTGCAATATAAACATGTTATTAATAAAATGAATAGTTGTAGATTTACAATAGATGTCAAAACCAGTATGTAAGAACTTAACCTCTAGACTTTGTCACATGTGTTATACTGGGGTGTCCACACGTCCCATGTTTCTTGTTGACCGGAATCTCCAGGGCTCTGGCACACCAAATGGCCAGTGTGGCAGCAGCTTCACGTACTTCTCCCAACACCGCCTGAAATCGGAAGGAGTCAATAGCCCTTAGTCGCTTGTGTCCCAGTGCTCTGTGTTTTATCAGTGTATGCTCTGCACACATCCTTAAAAGAGAAGTGTTAGTTATATGGCACATGGAAAGGGTCAGGAGAAGAGAGACAGAGTGTCACTGATGGTCATTCAGATTTAATCATGGGTTGAAGTGAGAACTCTCTTCACCTCACATGCATCTCACATACTACGAGGTACAACATGGCAGAAGCTGGAAATACAGTGTGGAGGTCTTTTAACTCTACCCTGGCTTATTTTAATGCAACAATTGCTAATTATACTTCATTTAAAAGTGAAAATGCAGAAAAAATGCTATACCAGACAGGATAGTGGATAATAGGCACAAATCAGGACTCTCCCAAGCAAAATGGAACATAGAGACGGCCCACTGATAAAGAACCCAAGCTCTGCTCACCAATGTTCTAGGATATGGCCATAAACTCTGGACACTTTTCAAAATATCTTCCAGTAGTGTTCTTATAATGTGACGCCTGATTGAATAAATTCTCCATGCCAGACTGAGCTCTTTTTACTATCTTTTAGGTAAAAGAAGGTAAAGTAATATTTAATGGGGATAGAAACTTATATAAGAATTATCAAATAAAACTTTGCATATTAGATTTAAAAATTATTAGTTTCTTTTAAAGCAGGTGGGAAGTTAAGTTTCATTGTGCTTATCCCCATGCTTTCTGAGGTATCGTTGCCATAAAACAATGCCTTTTACTTAGAATAGCTAAATAAAAATAGTAACAGTACCAAATGCTGGTGAGAATGTGGAGAAACTGGATTTCTGGTACAACTGCTCTGGAAAATATTTTGGCAGTTTCTTATCAAACTAAACATACATTTACCATACAACCCAGCAATTGCACTCATGGGCATTTATCCCAGCGTTTGTTTTGTTATGTGCAAACAAAAACATATGAATGTTCATAGAAGCTCTATTTGTAATAGCCAAAAATGAGAAACAACCCCAATATCCTTCAATGGGTAAATGCCTAAACAAACTGGTAGTCCCTACCACGGAATACTGTTCATCAATAAAAAGTAATGAGCTCTTAATACACACAATAACTTGGATGATCTCAAAGGCATTATGCTAAGTTTAAAAAGCCAATCACAAAAATTCACATACATGACTTCATTTCTATGACATTCTCAAAAGGACAAAATTGTAGATGTGTGTGATAGAACATACTGATGGTTGCCAGGGGTTAGGGACGGGGTGACTGCAGCTATAAAGAAGTAGCATAAAGAAATTCCTTGATGGTGATGAAACAATTCTGTATGTTGATTGTGGTAGTGGCGATGTGAACCTACACATGTGATAGAATTGCAAACAAGTGTGTGTAAAAGTTGGTGAAATCTGAATGAGATCTGTGGGTTGTACCAATGTCCATTTCCTGGTTTGATATTGTACTGTAGTTATGGAAGATGATGATTGGGGGAAACTGAGTGAAGGGTACATGAGACTCTCTACTATTTTTTGCAACTTACCACGAGTTTATAATTATTTCCAAATAAAAAGTTAAAATAAACAAAATTGCCTTTGCCCCTTATATAGTGTATCTTGTATTATGATTTCTGCTTGTCTAGAGAGAAAAAGTCGTGATCAAATTTCAATTATCTTTCTTCTTTTTTTCTTCCCTGTGTGTCCTGTTTGTTCTGCAGTGAGTGCTGGCCCTTACCTAAGAAAGAAGCACATCGGTGGAACTGCATGCTTAAGATTCATTACTGTCAGTTCAGTGGAAATTACATGTATTAGCACTCAGATTAGATTGTTTACATAATAACAATTACTGTAAGAGGGAAGGAAGGCAAGCATGGAAATGTGCCTGTGCGGTTGACACCCATGAATAATGGAGAAGCACACAACACACTTGGTACACAGGATGAGCCTTTTATCCCGGCATCCGTGAAGACACCAAGCAGTGGCACAAACTATTACTGGTGGCAGGGCAAGCAGTAGTGAACATAGAGCTCATGGAACTCCATGTTGGACAATCTCATGCGAGTGGGGCCCAGCAAAGAATCCAATCTCCATTCTTCCCTTGTAACAAGCTGAATTTGACCTTTACAAGCAAAGTAATGATTTATTCCGAAACACCCTCAATTCACTTTTGAAACTTTCACAGCTCTGTTGTGAGGCATATGGAATTTCCCTTCTTTAGACAAGAATTTGGCTTTCCTTTTAGTTATGGTACCTATGCCTAGTGGGGCTTCGGCATATTATAGACCTCGTCAGCTCTTCATAATAGAAAACTACCTTCCAACCTGACATAATCCTTCCTTCACTCCATAAACAGTCATTGGGCACCTACTAGGGGTCAGGCATTGCACGTGGCACTAAGAAAGCAGCTGCCCTTGATCACTTTCTGGTGGCCACTATCTCTGCTACTGCTTCTTCCCTCCCTCAATCAACCTTGATGTTGGTAGTCCAACCTTTATTTTCTCATTATATAATGAAACATTTAATCAGTTGTAACAGAGAAGCAGCACACTTCGAGAAAAGAATTTCAGATGTTAGGATAATTTTTGATGGCTCTGGGATGTTTGTATGATTGAACAATTATTTCCTGGAAGCATGGCTCTGTAATCCTATCTATTTTTTTTTTTTTTTTACCAAATAGGTCATCTAATTTCACTTCTAGTCTGTCATCAGGTATCTTTCAGATAGTCACCTAGCTGAGTCATATACTTGCATCTTCTGGTTCCAACCCTTGAATTTTATAGCGATATGAAACTGAGGCCATAGATATTGTAGGTGGGAACAGAGCTAGTCCCAAAACTTGTCTTATCCTTCTCATTGCAGTGCCCTTTCTCCCAGACCATCATTTTTATTGGCGTACCACTTTTATAGTCTGCAGGACACCAGAGTACCAGGGACCAGTTGTTAGGAGCAGGAGAAAGGGACAGCCAGAAGTGATATTGCTTTGCAGCCTGCAGAGCTGCAAGGAATGATAGTAGCAAAATGTATTTGTTCAATCCATTCAACAATTATTAATATTTATTGAGTACTGTCTTTGTGCCAGAGACTGTTTTTTAGGTGCTTGGAATACAGAAATGAACAAAACAGCCAAAAGCCTTGCCCTGTGGAGGTCCCGTTGTAGTGACAGCAAAAGCAAATACAAAGCACTTACTACATCTCCAGCCCTGCTCCTACTACTCTGCATGCATTCATTTAATTCTCACCACAACCTGGTGAGGTAGGTATGATCATTAGTGTCATTTTGCAGGTAAATAAACTAAGGAATAGGGAATCAAAATTAAGTAACTTGCTCAAAGTCATGGGGAAAGTAAATGACCAATCCAAGACCTAGCCCTGGCTATTTTGATAAGGAAAACCCCCATCTATTACTTAGCACAGCAGCCACCGGAGACCCCCCACCCCTCACGGAAGACCCGCATCAGCATAATACTAACCTAACACCTGGCATATCAGCATAATACTAACCTATTACCTGGCACATCAGCATAACACTAAACCTATTACCTGGTGCAGCAACTAACCTAACCTATTACCTGGCAGGCATTAGTCACCTTAGACCCCACTCCTTGGATCACCCCAACTTAATAAAAGTGGGAAAAATTGGGTAGACAGGGCTCAGAATTTGGTGGCGAGGCCCCTCTGAGCCCACCGGCAAATAAACCTTGATTCTCTGTGTGCCACTTGGTTTGTCCTTGGGACCACACACCATAACACTTGCTCTAACAATTTGGCCTCATATCCCTGTTCTTAACCACTTTGCTTGATTGCCTGATTCATGAGCAAGGTTAGAGCCATAGTTTTCTCTCTTTTTTTTTTTTTTTCTTTACGCATAAGAACCCTCCCTCTTTTTAAAAATGTAGTGGGGCACCAAAAAATAAAATATTAAAAGTGGACCTGGTCTGGATGAAGAGGTTTGGGATGGGGCAGAGATTTCAGACTGTAGCAGACACCTGCTCCCAAACACCCTCTCGCTTCTCCTGCACAGTCCCCACCGCACTGTCCCCTGCGGTCTGCACACACGGAGCTGGAGTGAAAGCATGGAAAACTAGAGAACAAAGTGGCTAGGTCAGTGCTGGAGAAACAGGGCTGAATTCTAGCAGAATAGCCCAGGACTTCTTCAAGCTATAGCCTCAGAATGTATGTTTTGGGGCAACCTCCTATCCTTTGATGACTGATAACTGATATGTTGCAATGTTTTGAGACTGGTGGGAGAGGGTCTAATGCAGGGAGGAGGGTGAGGTTAAAGGCATATTGAAAACATGGGAATGAATGCTTTGCTTCCTCCCATACTTCCTTCTCCTGCCTCCTGCCTTGACTGCGCTATTTGGAGCCACAGACAATGCCAGAAGGAGGCCTCATAGCTCTCAGGCCCATGGTGTGTGTCCATTTGAACATCCATTGAGGTCAAAGTCCCGCAGACTTCTAATAGCTTTTGGGGAAATTGCCTTCTAGTGGTGCCATTATTTCATTGTCTCCTAAAAGACAAGAATAAGTACTCCTCTTCCTCCTCCTCCCAAAAGGTCCAAAGTGGCCAGATTCAAAAAGTGGGCCTCCAGAGTTGTTTCTGAAGCCCTGGAGCAGAGCAGGTGATGAAGTCATTTCACTAAGTCTTCATCTTGCAACCACTCTGGTTCCCAGCCCTCAGCAGTCAGCTGAAGGTTTTTTGGGGATCACTTGCTCAAGGCCAGCATGGGGGTAGCTTTTCCCCAGCAACTCCCTCAGGTTCCTTTTCACTGGCCCCTGCTTTGAATTGTTAATTTCCTCTCTGAAAGGTGCATTTTTAACTTTGTTAGCAAGTATGACACCGGCTGCTTTACAAAGAGCAGCAATTCATGAATGCCAACCAGGTGCCTAGCCCTGTGCTAGGCGTGGGAGACACAAAGATGAAGACACTTTTCCTAACCTCAAGGTGCAGGAGGCAAACACATGATCACACCACGGTGTGATCATGCTGTAATCCTGTGATTGTCACAGGAATGGGGTAGTGGGGGTGGAGGGAAGGATGCCTGAGTCTGCTCGAGAGAAGCAAGGGGAAGGCTTCCCAGGTGAGGCAACATAGAGACAAGGTAGGAAGAAAGAGTCTATGGATATGTGGATTGGGCTGGAAGAAAACCCTTGCCAGGACTTCCTGGGCATTATGCTATATTTAAGGCACTGGGCTATGTTACCAAAAGAGAGAGGCCTTGGTTTTCTATTCCTACTTTTCTACTCTCAGGGGAATACAAAGTATATAGTTTAAAATTTGATCTTTGCTTCCTTTAAATTTTCCCCCCAAACCTCTTTGAGAATAAGTGCTTTTTAAAAATATTTTTCCTCTCCCCACCTCACTCACAGGGACAAATCTAATGCTTTTCCCAGTTAGCACTAAATAATAGGAGCTGAATTGAATAATGAAAAGGTGAAATGGGAAATAAAAGTTAGAAAGTAGCAGGGTCAGATTGTGGAAAGCCTTCAATAGCAGGCTAAGAAATCTGGGCTTTACTTGGTAGCAAAAGTGAGAATCTGTTATGGACTAGAATTTAGGAGACAGGTGAGAGCTAGAGATACGGTTTAGGTCATCATCAGCTGATGACGAATTAGTTGAAAGCGGCTAAATGGTAGACTTCTCAGAGAAGAAGGAAATAGAAAAGAAATGGGAGCTACATACAGAGTCTTGAGGATGCCACAATTAGCAGAACCAGAAGAACCCATCTTTACAAAACCTGTCTAAAGCTTCGGCTTCCACATCTGTATGTGGATATTAATGGCACCACCCAGCTTGGTTGCTGCAAGGATTCACTGAAATAATGCAAGGAAAGTGTTTAGCACACTAACCAGGGCAGAGCACTTAATAAATATTACATTTAGTATTATTATTAGAAAAGAGTGATCCTCTTTTTTTGCATTGGGATAAGGTCAACTAATGTACATAAACTAATTGTTAATATATGCATCCATGATTTGTTGCTCGGTAACTATGATTTTTGAAGTGACAAACTCATTTCGGTGTGTGCCTTTTAATTAAAATGGCTATTCCGGCATTTTAAAATTCATTTTTGAAGGAACCCCCTACTGAGCTGCAGCATCTCAGGCACAGCAGGGGTACACTACCATTTTTAAAAAGCCAGCTAACAGTTAATGTCATAATTTTATATTTATCCTGCTAATTACACCTAAGACAAACCCCAGTTTGTCCATGACTGTGCAAACAAACAAAGAAGCCTCAGCACCAAGGGGCAAGTTACTTGCAAATTTGCATATTAATCACTGTTTACTGCCTTTGCCCCAGTGGCTGATTACCTCTAACAAAGAGCACAACACATACACTGGCTTGGATTGTCTGATTGAGGTGAGATAATCTGAAATGCAGCCTGACACTCTGAGCAGGAGAGAAGCCCACGGTGCTGACTAGTGGTGACACCATCAGAGCAAACAGTCCGTGCCCCCCTGCTCAAAAGGTCATTGCATGAATGGTCATAAAGATTTCTGCAATGCATTTTAATAAAGAACAACAGAAAACAAAGACAGTCCTAGCGATTCTCACTCAAAGACGACCATCTTTGTTTTAATGTACTTTGGAGCAATATTATTCTTGATATGTGCAATACAAAGTGAAAGATAATATGTTTTTTGCACTTTGAAGGCTTACTTGCATATTCAAATTAAATTGGTCACAGTGCCTTGGAACGGAAGAGTTTCTTAAAAGTCATGAACTTAGTTTCTTTCCTTAGTCCTAGCACCAGTTCCCTGGAGGACAGGGTGCTCTGGGAGGAGCCACACAAAACTCAGTTGTTAGTTTCCTCCTAAAGGTGTTGGACTGATTGAGACACTTGGGAAGTCTACGGTATATTGGAGAATTTTAACGTGTTTGTAATTGGAGGCAAAAATCACATTTGTCGATTTGAAGACACTAACCCTGAAAGAAACTCTTTGTACTCATAATTTGGAGAAAGCAAACACAGCCTCCTCTTGAGACAAAGTCCTGTCCAACAAAACCCTCGATGGAGGCAAGAGGAAAATCAATGGAAAAAATTTAATCCTCACATAAGCATACTACATTATGCATGATAATCTTCAGAATTTAAAAGCCACTTAAAGGCAATCATCTGAAAAGCAGTAGCTGGTTTACAAGGTGACTTCTCAGCTTCCTGTAGTTGTGTAAAAAATATTTAGGAAGTACAGGAGAGTAAAAACAGAGCAACTCTCTCTGTTTATAATCTTTGAAAATAAGGAACTGAATACTTTCACATACAGTCTCAATAGCCAGTCCTTGGGAAATTTCATGGTAACACAACAGTAATAATAATAATAATGATAATGATGATGGCTAACAGCTGAGTGCTGACTTTGTGCCAGGCACTTGATACGCATGATCTCATTTAATCCTCTTATTGAGAAGGTGACTTTTTTTATCCCCAGGAAAAATGGTTGAGGAGACTAACGCTCAGAGAGACTAAGAAATTTGCCCAAGATCACAAAGGAATAAAGTGGCAGAGCCGGAACTTGAACCTAGGCTGTCTGACTGTAGGCCACGGCGCCATGCTATTTCTCACTTTAGGCATTAGGAAATTGTGGTTTATTTTCCTAATGTTCCATAGCTTGTTGTAAAGTTGAGATTCTATTTCAGCTTTCTGGGCTTCAAAACTCATTCTGTTTGTATCCTTCCATTGCTGCCTATCCTAATTAAAACTGAGCTTTAAAATATCATGGTATCTTAGAGCAGAGGTCAGTGAACTCTGGACTGTGGGCCAAATCTGCCTGCTACCTGCTTTTGTAAATAAAGTTTTATTGGAACACAACCACACTCTCTTGTTTACTTGTTGTCTGTGGCTGCTTTTCTGCTACAGTGACAGAGTAGTTGTGACAGAGACTATAGGGTACATAAGCTTAAAATATTGACCATTTGGCCATTTACAGAAAAAATTTGTTGACTCTTGGCTTAGAGCAAGCATCTCCTTCCTTTTCCCTAACTAACTTGTGGTCTTGCTCTTCAGGAGTAGCATCTTTAAGCAAGGGGGTTGCTATAGTGATATCTCACCTGGCAAACTGTGCTTATTTTGAATCTGAGAGATTTGGGGCCAGGCAAGCACAAGGATAGAGGCTGTTCTCCCTATTATAGAAATATAGAAATAATTATTCCCTGCTGTAGCCCAAGCACCTCGAACATTGCCTGAGATGTAATGGGCACTCAGTAGGTAATTGTTGAATGAATAGTCAAATATCTGTGTTAATCCATGAATTGTCTCCAGGCAAACAATTCCCTCAAATGGCTCTTCCACCTGCTCACCAGATTATGTTTCCTAAAGCACCATTTTCATCTTGTCATTCCCCGACTCTAGACCTCTTCTAACAGCTTGCCCTTCATGTTTTCCAGGATGGAGTTCAAATGGCTTTGCCTGGCCGTTATGGTCTTGTCCCCAGCCCCTTTCCTCCAACTGTTTCCTAGTTAGACACAGGAACTCATTTGCCTAAGCAACACTTTCTATTTTCTTAAGACTCCCGACCATTTGACCGCACAGGAGGGTCGTGTTTGATAGGTGGGCCAGATCACAGACCCCTCCGGAAGAGGGGCCAGAAGTGATCAAAACGATGCTTATGATATGCAAAAGAACCTGTAGGGGGGAGAGACTAGAGGATGGGAGGCCAATTAAGAGGCTATTTGAGGTGATAATTGTGTAGATTGGGCAATGACAATGGAGAGGAAGGGACAAATTGGAGAGAAATTTGAAAGGAAGCATCTTCAGGAATTTGATAAATTCGTGACCTGAGGGATGAGGAAGAGGTAAAAGTTATAGAAAGAACAGAATTTTAGTGTAAGGACTAGTAGCAGATTGTGTTATCATTGATAAAAAAATACATGGTTTGGAAAGAGAAGCAGGGTAAAAGGGGTAAGAGAAAGTGAAGGGTATCTGGAAATAAGATAGGGATTATCCTGTGACACCTTGGTGGCCTACCTGGAATAGGACATTGGCATTAGTGTCAATTTTGAGGTCAGGACTAGAGATTTTGATCTAATAAGGGTTGACAGACTGACTCATTTATTTACTCACTCAAGGAATCTGTTCTTTCCCAGGTGGCCCGTCCTCAACCTTTGTTCTTGAATAGACTCTCTTTGAACTATTATAGATTCTGACCTTTTTGATTATTTTATGTTGACACAACAAATATTTATTTGAGCAAGCACAGTGTGCCAGGTACATTTCTAGGCCCTTCAGGTATATCAGTGAACAAAACAAGATCCCTGCCTTTGTGGAGCTTGCATCCTAGCAAGGGATACAGACAATATAATAAGTAAATTATACAATGTAATAAGGCACCCTGGAAAAAAGACAAGATGAGGCTGCGTGAGGTGGCTGGAGGTTGTGGAAGCCAAGTGAGGCCGATGCAGTTTTAAAGCTGATCCCAGACAACCCCTAGAGCTTTCTTCTATGATCGGTGGTTTGTTAATTCATCTTCTGACCAAGGTGACAGAAGAAGAAATGATGGGGCCCTGGCTACTGTGTGATATTTTAATAAAGATTCTTCTGTATGCCACATCTGGAGGCAATTTGAAAAAAAGGGAATTTCTCGTGGTTCCCATTTCCTGAATGAGTAGCACCGAGCTCAAATGAAATTCAGATGAGAGAAATTCAGATGAGTTGAGGCTGATAATTCTCAGCAATTTAAATGTCTTTGCCTTTCCTAGAAGGAAGAGCTTTGTTTATAAACAGCTGGGTCAATAGGAACTGTAGCCTCATTATTCACATTCTCCTAATAGGTTTCCAGTCAGAACACGGGCAGAAGGCAAACACAGAAGACTGAAACATAATCACCTCGCTTTGGAGTTTTGTTCTCTGTGCTGACCTGGGGGGAGGCAAAAGAGCTAATTTTATTCTTTTTTGGAAGACAAATTGGACAGGATGACAACTTTTGGTAAAGATCAAAAATTGGGGCACTTACCTGGTGATGCATAAAAGCATAGACCATCTGTATCTGCCTCTTTCCCTTCTTGGGTTATTAACGAATAAAGTTCTCCTTTGGGTCACATGTTAAACTGTTCTCGGCTTTCTGTGTTTCTTCAACAGGATCTGGTGTGTCAGAGATCCACTTTAATTTCCACTGTCTTCCATTGCCAGGATGCTTACGTAGGGCCTGCAGAGGAGGGAGGATATTCCAAAAGGAAAGAGGGAGGAACGGGTCGGGTGACATGGTTTGGGTAATGTCAGAAGACACAAGTGGTACAGATATTAGAGTGGTATGCTCTGTAATTCTAAATTGGGCTTAGCTCTATTGAAAACAGGGAAACCTAATTCCCTGATGTGGAAATGAGCTAAAGGGGGAAGGGAAAGGTGTGCTCGTGAGCGAGGGGCTTTTATTCCCTGTTGCCTTTTCTAAGCCAGTGAAAACCCCCAGGTGCGCGGTACTGTGAGATGCATAAAGGACCCCCGTGGCGCTGCAGACCAGGTTTTCCTCCCTTTGTGTTGGCTGCCGCAGCTGCCGCCGCAGCAGCCGGCAGTTGGCAAGGTTAAGATCCTGGCTTCCTGGAAAAACCCTGGGAAGAGCCCAGCATCAGTCAGAGCATATTTGGGTCTGCTGGATACATGTTCAGTAGGACGGCAGGGCTCGGGGTCTGAATGGTTTTAATGTAAACCTTTCTGTGCTCAGAAATGTGGGCTCACATGCACCCATCTTTGGAAAGGACCCATTTTCAGTGAGAAGAACGCTCGCCGAAGTAATCTCCCTAATGGAAATGGCATTTGCTTAATATTATGTTAGTAAATCCCACCCCTTGCCCCTACCCAATTCAACAAGCATTTATTAAACTTCTCGTAGGAGTTTAGGACTCTGTGAGGAGCTAGGAACTATCACAAAGAAGTAAACTTGAATTAATGACAAAAAAAAAATTGTTCAAAAATCTTCTTAGGAATTAATTCCATTCCTGAAAACAATGAGAAAGTCTGAACCCAAATTAGTGATACCCCTGCCATTCCCCATCCTCACGTGCACACAGACACCTACCGATGTGTTCAGGTAGGATGTCCTCTAGGTAAAAACTGCCAGGGCTTTTTGCACAGTGTCAGCCGGCCTTGCCGGGCCTCCCCCCACGGTGTTGCCTCATTGATGAGACGCTGACGAAGCTGCTTTGTGCTCCACAAAGGACCCATGGGTCGTTCCCTGTTTCTTGTCAACTTCAGACAGGCTGAGCAGTCTGAGTTTGTTTTAACTCTACTGACCCCCAAATGCCTTTTGTCTTTATCAAACTTTATTCTTATCTTTTCAGAAATGGAACTGTTTCTCTTTTTCCTGTTTCCTCACATTTTCCCACATGGCATAACAGACTCACAAGACACATTTCTGAAAGGGGAGCAGACAGGAAAAGCACCCAGTTTTGGTTTGTTTCTAAATATCTATTTATAGAATTTTCCAAAGTCAGTCTTTCTGGTGTGTGGCAGACAGGGGACTCTATCTCAATCTGCCTTGAAAGGCAATTAAATTAAATAAGCATACGTTGAGTACCTGCTTTGTACTGGGCCTTGTCCAGAGGGGGTTAAAGATGAAGTAGGATTTGTCCCTGCCCTCCAGCAGTTTAAAATCTAACTGGACAAGAGAAGCAACACTAAGGAAGCTAGGAATTTACTCTGAGTTTTTGAAGTCACATTCTTGGCTTCAGTGTATCTGTGTAAATGGCCTTTAGTTTTATGTAACATAATGTTAAATTGTTTAGCCTAAAGCTGCCTCCTTGCATACTTTAAGTTCAGCCTAAAGGTTTCTCTCTACACAGTGAACCATAACCTAACTGGATGAGTAAACAAACTGTACTCTTGTGACAAGTAGCTGAGTCTCGGCCAACCATGGGTGGCCAGCCTTTCACGCAGTGTTCAATTAAGGCAAATGCCCTGTACCTCACTTCCGCTTTCTGTATGTCACTTTCCTTTTTCTGTCCACAAATGTTATCCGACCACGTGGCAGCCTTGAGAGTGGCTCTGAACTATTCTGGTTGGGGGTGGGGGAGTGCTGCTGCCCAATTCTCAAATCGTTTTTTGCTTAATTAAATGCTGTTAAATTTAATTTGTCCAAAGTTTTTCTTTTAACATTCGTAAATTTAGTTGTTCATGAAAAAAGGCTCTGAAACCCAAATAAAGAAAACTCAATCTAGACTCTGGGGATGCTTTAACTAATTTTCAAGCTAATTTGGCTTACCTGGGTCCTTTCCTAACAGTGCTTTGTTCCAGACTCTATGACTTTGAACATTAAGCTTTTGCGCAGTCCTGTCACTCACCTTGGAGAGGTAAAGCTGCCTCAGGAATGGGTCAAGTTCTCAAGAGGAGCTCACTGTTAAGAGATCAGTGAGAACCAGGGGACCAGTAGCTGGGGTCCCACCTTAGTGGCTGAGAAAATCACTTCACTGCTTTGCTTCAGGGTATCTTTGTCTCCCCACACCAGGATGTACTGTGAGGATTGTGGGAAAGTACTTCGTGCTGTTTGGATGAAAGGTGTATTATAGAAGGTCCATAAAAAGTTTTGGGATAAGTTCTAGGGAAAAATTGATAATGATGATAATAACATCTAGCATTTTTTGAGTGCTTATTGTATGACTGGCACTAAAATAATGATGGAATATATCTTTAATCTGTAACTCAGTTTTATATCTGCTGGTTCCCAAATTGTCAACATATTTCTTTGTTTCTTTCTTCCTTTTTTTTTTTTTTAGACAGAGACTTGCTCTGTTGCCCAGGCTAGAGTGACCTGGCTCACAGAAACCTCAAACTCTTGACCTTGAGGGATCTTCCCACCTTGGCCTCCCAGAGTGCTAGGATTATAGGATTGAACCACTGCACCCTGTCAACATATTCATTTCGAAATGGGGCCTGTTTATAATTTGTTTGTAATTGTCAATTTGGGTGACAGGTTCATGGGAGATTCGTTATGCCATTTTCTCTACTTTTGTGTTTTGAAATTTTCCATAATAAAAGGCTAGGCAGAAAAGGAAGAGGCAGAGTAAGCTTCATGAAGCTAAATAATACCTCAGGTAAACAATAAAGGAGAAGAAATAAGAGAGTCAAAATTTTCCAGCATCTACTACATGCCAGATCCTTCACACTGGCTATCTGTGAATTAAGTGCAAGCCCATTTTACAAATGAGGCAGCTGCGGCTCAGAGGGGTTAAATTGCTTGTTTGGAGAGTTAAACCCCGGTCCAGCTTATGTTCTTCTCAACACACAATGCTGCTCTACTGGTCCATGAGGTTTCTAAGGGCAGGATCCCTGTGTCTTATCTTGGCAGCACTGCAGGACTCACCTTTGTGTCCTTGAGTGTGTGGATCTACTTATGGCTCAAAACCAAATAAAGGGTCTTAAAAACAATATGACCTATATCCCTTGAAAACATTCAAGGCAATTATGATGGCTAACGATAATGTTTACCTTATAGGGATGTCCTTACCTGTACATTCTATGTGTGTGTGCATGTGCGTGCATGTGTATGTATAACATTTGGGACTTTGGGGGTAATCAATATTTATTTCCAGAGATGTCACAACCTTCCTATAAGGTTAGGTGTAAGTACCATTTTACAGATGAGAAAAACGAGGCTGAGAGAGGTCAAAGTTGGCAAAACCAGTGTATGGGGAGCATAATGGAGTGGCAGAGTGTGGTGCAGCTAGAATTCAAATCCAAACTGGCCCCACCCCCAAACCTCTACCTTTCTATCACATCAGTAAGTGCCATGTTTTTATTAATATTAATAGAATCTGATGCTTTCTCCTATGAAAACGGCTTCTATTAAAGCCCAAAATGGGTCAACTAAATTCCTCCATAGGACCAAACTGAACAGAAGGGAATTGTCCCATCTGTTGTCAAAACTATCCTCATGGACTTCAAAGAATCCCGGCTCCGGAGGGAGAGATCCTGTGGGGGTGGGGTGGGGGTGCTGAGGAAGGTGGAAATGGAGCAGCCTAGGCTTCCTATGAATATCAGTCCCTTCAGGTCTCTGGGGGCTGGAGCCTCATGCAACCACCGACAGTCATCCCCGCTGACTTCTCTTTGAATCTGAGACTCTTCACAACTCCCATCCTTCCCCTTAGCCCAAACATACCCAAGGCCCAATTTCTGTTTGAAGTGGACGTGCTACTCTTCACACGGTGCTGCTGCGGGGGTGCCACGGGATTAGAGGAAGCGGCTCCCGGTGGGGCAAGTCTGCCTAAGCCCCAGCCAGCACTTTCAGCCTCTCACGGGGTGATAATGGCATTCTGGGCTTTTCCACAGGGATCCCTAGGCCCCAGAGGGCTCTTAATTAAAGTGGCTGCGTGGGTCTTGGAGGCAAACAAAGGCCAAGAACCCAGTGTGGGAGCTTGTTTCGAGTTCTGGTTCAGTTTCTGCCTGGTCTCAGAGAGGCTAGGTTCACAGGCACTAAGGAAATTGAAGAACTGGACCAACCGTCTATATCCTAAAGCAAAAGGCCCTGCTTACATGTTAATAATCTAGAGCCACAAAACATCATTTCATTGATAATTTCTCTATGCTAGTGTAGAAATGATTAGAAAACCATATTGGAAATTGCTCATAGTACCACGGGTTGAAGTGATGCTTTCTCTTTCTCCTTTCTGGGATTATTCTAAGGAAAAGGTAATAAGTAGATAAGTTAGGTCATTAGTTATCTTAAAGTTTATTTACATGAATTAGTTACTACCTTTCAGTGGATGATATTTATATGAAAATGTTGAATTTTTTGCTATAGAGCAAGTATCTTCCTATAGAAATTTCAAATTTAGCTTTGAGGAGAATTAATATAAATAAAAAATAAAGCCTTATTCTACACAAGAATGGGCACTGTTGATCATGGTGTCCAAAAATTGTTAATGTGGCTAAATTGAGACACAGGTTATATTTCCATCATGGTATATGTATTACAGTGGTATCAATGAGACCTGTAACATTTTACTAAGGAAAATAATAAATGAGATAATAAAAAGTAAAATATAAGATCCCCTTCCCTAGAAAAACATAAGTATTATAAAGGTCAGTAATACATTTTTGTGATTTCATTTGAGTATGACTTCAGATAGAATCATAGAATATATCTGCTTTTAAGATATTAATATTTTGCAAATTATAGTAGTTTCACAATTTGTAAACACACACATATATTATGTAATTATTTAATTAGCATCAGTTTACCTCCTAGTCTGTGAGCTCCATGAAGGCAGGGACTATGTCTGATTTGTTCACCATTGTATCCCTAGTTGCTGGTATGTAGTAGGTACTTAATAAATACTTGTGTGTCTGTAGCCATACCACCCTGAACATGGCTGATCTTTTCTGGTCTCAGAAGCTAAGCAGGTCAGGCCTGGTTAGTACTTGGCTGGGGGACCACCTGGGAATACCAGGTTAAAAAAAAAAAATCTGTGAATGAATATTCAAAGAGGTGCAATGTAATGACATTGGTATATATTTGTTTTTATCCTATAAGAATGCCTGCTTTTTTTTTTTTACGATTTTTGTCTTATTAAAGATTCAGGTTATAAATTCAGATTTTGTTATTTTAAGAAATCACTAATGTGTGTCTACAAAGACATGTAATTAAAATATTCTATGGATTATTCAATAAGATATGCAATGGTTTCCCAGTTCGTGAGATTGAAAATTTTAAATAATTGGGGAAATGGTCTCAATAAAGCAGAGTGAGGACAAAATCCACCTAACACAATTTTTTAAAGAAGCGACTTGTCTCTAAAATACTTCAAATTTTTCCTGGGACTGAATTAGTCTTAATCGCTTTATGGCATTGGTACCAGGGTAAGTAGTTCTAGGGAATTTGCACACTTGGTACGCTGCGCCTTCCATCTGTAAAGATGACCAGTAGAAAGGGCAGAGCTAAGGGACTAACTAAAGTCTGAGGTTGGTGGGCACATCCGTGATTAACACTGTGGGGAATACAACCCACTCCTAGACACATTAGAGTCTTTGGAACAGTGCTCCTTAGGAGGAAGCCTGAGCTTCCCCAAGAACTCACCACCAAATTTCACAGAATCACCTTGGGCTTCTTCAACAAAAACCTGGTGACATGGAACCTCTTTAATAACATTAAAACACAGCTAAACAGTAACGTTTCCTTCCAGGAATAGGATATATTTGCTCGCACACCAGTCACAGAGGGTGGAAAGAGTTATTTCATAGCTTTTCAAACAAGACCAGCATTGTCAAAAGTTTGCTGTTTTCCCTGCCATTCCCTTATTCCCCTCTGCCCTCAAAAGATTTTTAAAGTTTTCAGGGCCATGATGTTGCCCAATTTTGCTACCAACTTTCCTTTTTCTTGATCTTTTGTTTCAATGTCTGCTTTCTTTTCCCCTGTGTGCTCACTGAAGCCTGATTGTAGGGTCAAGCTATAATTAGTTTATATATGAAGTTTAATTCACTATGGCTCTTTTGGCATTAGAGTCAAATGGGCTTTGATGTCTGGCTGGAGCTTTGATCCCAGACCCTCGAATGGTGGTCATCACCCCAACTCAAAGGATTGCCCTTTACTTTTTTCCTCCTCTTCGGAGACAGCTTTTCCCAATTACATCATTTGTGTTTGGCCATAAAAGCTGCAAAGCATCATTTTGTTGCTTGGCTCTATAGCAAAATGTGCAACTGATGCTCCTTACTTTGCGTGGCTGCAATAGAACGTTCACTGCTGGTCAGGCATTTCAGAATGATGCTTCCACTTTGGTCGGGATGCTCTTAGTAGTTGTTCTGCCCAAGGGCAAACCGTCAGACTATGTGATCTGAGGGATCTTTCCTGGCTCTGCCCAGAAAATATCCTTAAGCATAAGCTACACAACTGTAATATATTCAACCAGGACAGGATTCTTTTTCATGCTGGCAACTGTATCTTTCCCTCCAGATCCTCCGAGTAGCAGATCCATTCCCATCTATAGTGCCTCACTTTCGGAGTGCCAATTAGCAGTTTTTCTGACAAGACAGAGACCGCCAGGGAAGGCAAAAGAACTAACTAGGGATAAACAAACTAGAAAGGAGAAACTGAAGTAGCACTAGTGGAGGAAGAAGTACTAGCACTTGCTTTAAAAAGAAAGGAAAATAAAAATCAAAACAGTAGGGGGAAGTGAGATTCTGTTGGCAACAGAAGGGAGTAGTGGGTAATTACTTTCGACTGCTTCCCAAATACCTGCAACCAAAGCAAAGAATCAAAGTGGAAAGAAAATCCAGGGAACTAGACTGGAGAGAAGAAAATTTGCTGTTAGCTTAAAAAGAGAATAGGAACAACCTAGCCAGTTTTATTTAATCTGATGACATTGGGAGTTTTCCTGGAAAAACAATTACAGCTGTTGAGCTCCTTGCTTCTAACTTCATTTGACAGCCCAAGTTTGTTTTAATTGGAGTGTGAATGAACGGCATTATTTATTAATGTGTAATGGATACTTTGGAAAGCATAACTTTTTTTCCTATTCGTGACCATTTTATGGGTAGAACCATCTGAATACATTACTTTTAATATTTAAACTTGCTGGGAACACTTTTTCATGGAGATGTGCAAGCTGTTATGGCAAATGGTTTGCTTTGGACTAATGAGCCAGCTCAAAGTGGCATTTGGTGGGGAAGGGGATTGGGAAGGTGGGGAGGTTTGGGAGACCTAGCGACTTGTCTGTCTGCCTTAACAGGATTTATTAGTAGTGTGTAAAAACATGCTTCAGCTTTTTTCCCTCCCTCAACTATATAAATATAGTTGTCGATGTGTGACATAACACAGGCCACAATAATAGACTCCACCCAGCCAGAAGGAATCTAATTCAGAACTGGAAAGCAAGAAACTTGCTTAGAAATGAGCAGAATGAAACAAAGACAGAGGACACGGGTGAGTGGCATTTGGCAGGCAGGATACCTCATTATTCTTTAGTGCCTTACAAAAATTAGGGAGGAAAATTAGTTCCTGTATTATCAAGTAGTGTTTAGCACACAGTATGCATAAAGAATAGGTAACCTGAATAGAATTGATTTTGTATGCTTATGAGTACCTGAACCTAATTCAATTTTTAGATCTAATATACAGTCTTGTTAATTATGAATCAAGGTTGTAGCTGTAGTTCCTTTCATGTCTGTGGGAGGCAGCAATGGGGGGGGAAGGTGGAAGGTGGCAAGGGAGCTCTTGCTTTTTTTTTTTCTTTTTGGTAAATATCAACTTAATTCTATTTGTAGTAGAGATTAAATGGGTACTAGTAAGTTTAAAAGTCAGTTAAAAAGTATGTTAATGAAAAAACAATTTACAACCAACCTACATTCTCTTGAGTCTTTCTCCAGCAATTATCAGGCAAATGTTTGCAAGGTTCTGTGCTGACTACAATGATCCTAAGAGAGCAAGAAAACAGTCCCTGCTTTCAAGTAGATTTCATAATTTAGTTGGAGAGAAGAGATACACATACATACACAGATGTGTATGTGTGCACACCCAGATAAATAAAAAGACAAGTAGCATGTGATAAGAATCAGATATTCATATAGTTAAACGGAGTTCAAAGGAGGGAAGCCAGTGAATTGATCTTGGAAGGAAGGTTAGGCCACACAGAGAGGGGAGAAAAGAGGGAAACTTCCTAGCAGGGGTAAGCAGCTGGGCAAAGGTGTAAGAGTCTGAAATAATGATGTAGGATGCACTTCTTCACATAACACTTTGCCTCAACGTCATCAAATTGTGACTTGCTGGATTCAATTTCCGAGGCTCTAGTTAAAATATATATGGCACTTTCCATAGATAAGCCAGCTAGTAACATTTTAAGATCCCTATCCCACTGAAACTCCCTGTGACCAGTGTCCCAAACAGAGATGACCATACCACAAATGGTACTTCAAGGGGAAGACTTATTTTATAAATTTCTCTGGAGAAAAAAGCTACAGCTCATATAACACTTATAACCTATGTGCTAGCCACGCTATAAACGCACCCCCAAATATATATTATATGCAGGCTACTATAATTCTTAAACAGGTAGGTTCTGTTGGTAGCTCCATTTTACCGTTGGGGAAACAGAGGCACAAAGAGGAGAAGTAACTTGCCCACACAGCTATTCATGGGTGGGACTGGGATTCAAATTCAGACAGTCTGATTTCAGAGTCAGAGCTCTTGTGAACGCAGACTATTAATAACAATAAAAAAACCTCAAACCAACCCCAAAGCGCGCAGGCGCACGCACTCAAACCCTGGGCTTGTAAAAGAATTGATGCAACCTCTTACTACACAGCGACATCCTCCTGCCTAATTTTAAATACCTTCTATAGTGAGACAGCCGTTAAAAAATTTAAAACAACAACAAAACTTAAACAGTTTTAGAACATTGCATTGTGCTTTGTATTGTTTGCCTTTACAAAGCGGAGTGAAAAAACCAAACCCACAGAAGTTGTCTTTGAATACACTCGCAGTACCCTGCTCGGGACGGTGAAAGAAAACAAAACCGGCGTGAGTGGATGCGAAGAGTGGACGTGTGGGGAAAGGGTTAAGATTGTGTGCTGCAACTTGGTCGAGTTTCAGAAAGTTCTCTGGGGAGCCCAACTGCTGCGTCCCTTCGCGGACCCTGCCTGCAAGGCCGACTGTAACAGGATGCTGGGGCTCTAGGCGCTTGCCCCTAGCTTTGGGCCATGGAAAAGAGCCAATGAGGAACGAGGAAAAAATCGGGTGCAGTAAGCCCGAAAAGGGGGCGAGGAGGCCCGCGGGAAGAGCGGGGGAGGGGACGGGGAGGGGCGGGCGAGGAGGGGCCGGCGCTTAGCGCCGAGCGGCGCGCCTGACAGACGAGGGGAAGACTGGGGGAGCGAGCTTCGGAGCAGAGGGGCCGGCGCGGGGAGGCGGGCGCCAGGCGGGGGTTCGCAGGGCCGCCGCGCGTGACGTAGCGCCGGGCAGGGCGTTATCAGCTGCGGGGCCGCGGCGAGGGACGCGCGGCGACAGCGGACGGCGCCGTCCGGGCCGGGACGGCTGCAGCCGGCGGCCGCGCGAGCGCTTCTGGCCGCCGCCCCCGCTGTCGTGCCCAGCCGCGGGGCGGCATGAGCCCGCGGCCGCAGCCCTAGCGCCCCGCTCCTCCGTCCCGGAGGCCCCGCTGCGGTGACGGGTGCTCGCTGCCGGATTGGGGGCCATGAAGCCGAGTCCGGCCGGGACGGCGAGGGAGCTGGAGCCGCCGGCGACGGCCCGGGTCGAGCAGCGCGCGGCGGAGCCCGAGGGCCGCTGGCGGGAGAAGGGCGAGGCGGACACGGAGCGGCAGCGCACCCGGGAGCGGCAGGAGGCCACGCTGGCCGGGCTGGCGGAGCTGGAGTACCTGCGCCAGCGCCAGGAGCTGCTGGTCCGGGGCGCCCTGCGCGGCGCCGGGGGTGCAGGGGCCGCCTTGTCCCGCTCCGGGGAGCTGCCCGGGGAGGCGGCGCAGCGCAGCCGCCTGGAGGAGAAGTTCTTGGAGGAGAATATCTTGCTGTTGCGAAAGCAATTGGTAGGTCGTGCCCGGAGGTGGGGCACGGCTGTCCCTGCCATGGGGCTGGAGGTCGGGCAGGTGGGCTGGGGTGGGCCCGACGTTACCTCCGGATGGGGAGAATCTCGCCGTTTTGGGACCCCTTCCCTCGCCCTTACCCCCGACCCCCCCTAACTGCGTGCCCGCCGCGCGTGGGCTGCCGACGCCCACGCGTTTCTGGCGTGTGCCCGCTTTGTGTCTGGTGAGGGGCTGGCGACCTCGCGCGGATTGCGGGCAGCGGGTGGCTGCTCTTCCCACCTCTGCATTCGGGATTCTTGGAGTCGCCTGGTTCTAACCTTCAGTCTTTTTAGACGAGTACATGCCCTCTCCCCATAGGTTTGCAAACCTCTACTTAAAATCCTAGTTTATCTGGAGACCTTGGCTTCATCTCCTCCCGCCGAGAGGGGACAAAAGCCAAGGAGGGGGCTTGTGGCGTGGTTAACCGTCCAACGCTGAGTTTTACGATTACTCTGAAGCGCCGTAGGGGGCCGTGCCTCTCCCAGGGCTCTCCCCAGAGCGCCAGCTTTCACCAGGCTGGTGCTTGATTTCAAATAGAAGCCCTTTGTATAAGGCAGCTAAACTAGATGCAAATGATGGAAATTTGGCTGGAGAACGTGCCTCCTCCTCTCATATTTTATACGTTCTGCCAGCTGTGATTGGTGGTGGAGGTGGGAGAAGAGGGAACCTGCTCTCAGGGAGCATTTATCTTATTGGATTTCTGTCAGCGTCTCAGTCATTCTGTGCAGTCTTCATTAATGAGGAAGAAAAAGAACTTTGGAGCTTAATGTATTGATGAACAGCTTTTGACCCCGCCTCAGAATAATGGCGGCAGCTTTGTTTCAGTGACCTCAAAATGTAGTTTTGGAAACAGCAAAGGTCCTTACCTGGCCATGTGATAGTATTTAAACTAGGCACATGCTAGATAATGGCCCTTTTACAATAAAGTGGTGATACTATGTGGTTGGCATGTGTTTTCTTGTATTTATTTTCAGATCTTTTTTTTTTTTTTTTTATCTTTTTCTGTTTTTTTAGAGCATCGAAGTGCTTTTACTTGATAGGTTCGTTTTTCAAAAAAAAAAAAACAAACAAAAAACAAAACACCAACTCATTCTAGCAAACAAGCATATGGTTTATGTCTCCAAGCTTTTTAAGTCAAAGGACAGACAAGAGAAGTATCTATTCACATGCATCTGTTTTGTAAGGATGTTCAATGTGGTCTGTGTAACACCTCTGTTTTGGCATTTTACTGTTTTTGTGGTAACAGACCAGATTTGTATGTAACATTGATTTGAGCCAATTCTCACTGGTTATGCCTGGTGATTTATGTTTTGTGCATTGTCTTGTGCAATAGCACCTTTTTGTCTTCACAAATTTCAAGATTGTGAGTGGCGGTTCCTATTGTCCACTTGAGGGGGAGCAAGGCAGAATGTCAGGAGAATTCCAGTCCAGTCAGTGTTTATGGTATTATTTTCATTTGTAGACTTGGCATTCATGATTTGAACCAGATGCCTTTTGAGTTCTTTTGCTTTTCCAGCAATAGGAAGCACTAGGTGGCGGTGTGAGTTAGCACAACCGATCTGTCACCTTTGGAAACCAGCTGAGTTCAAATCTTGATGGGGCTTCCCTTGAGGGTTTTGGATTCTGCCAGCTCACATTATACTTGGCACTGGCTATTAGTATTAGTTTCTCACTTTCAAAGGCCCTAAGACTGATTAAACCCCACAAAGCAACTAATAGAAAACAAAACTCTGCAGGCCAAGACATTTGGCCAGAAAAATCTCACCTAAGTAAGCTTATAGTGTATTGTAGGAAATCTGTTACCCTGACTTCAAATTAAAGAGTCTGCTGTGAAGTATTGTTTTTTAAAAACTGGCTGTATACCAGATGATTTAAATAGTGCATTTTTCTTGTCCCTACTTATAAAAAGTCACCATTGGTATATATTAGTTGAAACTAAAAACAAGTCTTGTTTTTATGAAGAAACTGTATCACCACAAAATGTGAGACAGTAGAATTAAACATAGGACATATCCTTGAATTCTTAAAGTTTTTCTTTATTTCAAGTCATCCAGTAAAATTTTGGTTTTGGAAGGTTTAGTGAACTCTTCAGATGGGTAATTTGAATTCATAGAGCAGACTTTCTGGTTCTTTGTCACCAAAGTGTGTTCATTTTTCCTTTCTCTGTTTGTTCTTAATCAGAATTGTTTGAGGAGAAGAGATGCTGGTTTGTTGAATCAGTTGCAAGAACTCGACAAGCAGATAAGTGACCTGAGACTGGATGTAGAAAAGACATCTGAAGAGCACCTGGAGACAGACAGCCGGCCTAGCTCAGGTGAGTGTTTGAGCACAAGGACAGAATTCTGCACTCATGAGTTACAACTTGGTCCCATGTGTTTAACATTCCCAGAGCTGCAAATGGCTATGGAATTTGTTTCCAGTGCAGAGAGAATTTTAAAAAGCAGTCTGCCATTGAGTTGCATGAGAGGGAAATAAAGTCAGATGACAAAATTTTTAATAATGAGATTGATGTGACTGGAGTCCCTGAGTTTAAAAATAAAAGCTATTCAAATTTCTGGAAGAGTGGTCCTCCTTTGAAACTTGAGTAAGTCAGAACTGGGCTAGAAAATTAGTCACACTTCAACTTCCTGAGACTACTTCAAAAGTTTTTTTTTTTCTTTTAAACCATTTGGCTCCTTAAATAGATCTGTTTTTCTCTTAAAGTTATTCCTTTTGAAATATGCATAATAAAGTTGAGGCCTTGACAATCTAAGTTTCTTTCCTTGCACATCTTTAAAGGTAGGGTCAAGGAAGAAGGTCAGTTTGAAGGTGAGAGTAACTTTGAAGTGTACCCATGTGCCTTTTCCTAGGAATTATTTGAAATAAGACCATGAAATCAGAACACTAAAATCCAGTGAACCAAAATTGACCAAAAAAACAAAACAAAACAAAACAAAACAAAAAAGCCCAAAACCCAAAACAACAAACCTCCCTTTCCTAGATGATCACCTCTTTTCCTTTTAAGCATGAATGTGTATTATTCCTTGACATGATAATTCAAACGGTGTTTTTATTTGTAGGGTTTTATGAGCTGAGTGATGGGGCTTCAGGATCCCTTTCCAATTCCTCTAACTCGGTGTTCAGTGAGTGTTTATCCAGTTGTCATTCCAGCACCTGCTTTTGCAGCCCTTTGGAGGCAACCTTGACTCTCTCAGATGGTTGCCCCAAATCTGCAGGTAAGAATTTTTAGCATTGATAGAAATTTTTAATGGGAAGAGGTCAAGGCCCTTAAAGGTTATCTAGCCACACATCTTTTACTGATGGAAAAACAAAGGTTCATCAATTTGCTGCATTTAGTGTTGTACTTACATCTAGAACCCATAGTTTCATCTAGGTGAATATCTACTAATAGAACTATTCCAGCACTCTTTGGATGTTACTTGGCTTTATATTCTGATAGTAGCAAGATAGTTTATTTTTAGGAATCCTGTCCCAATATTATAGGTCTTGAGCTGTGTTTCTAAGTCTTTGCTGTTGGTTTAACTTGTCTACATTTTCTTTTGAAAACCATTCTAGAACTGTTTTCTTTTTCCTTTAATCACTGAAAGCTAAAGCTCACATTAAGTTAAATATGTCTGTCAGCCTGGCCAAGAACTGCTTGACAGCTCAGGGAGCAGTGGCCCCTCCATATTGTCCAGAATGCCCTGCATGATAGCGACTAATACTTTTCTTTTAGCAGGTGGGTGGGATGAGATCCTCATAGCTCATATGCCGTTATTCCTTGGGCTATCCTTGCAGTGACCTCCAGACAGAATCATGTTATGGTTGGTGCTGGAAGAGTTCCTGCCTTTCCACTATGTGTCACACACTGGACTGAATGCTCTGCATACATATATCTCCTTTAAATCCTCCCAACAATTCTGCAGAATGCAGGTGTTGTTACCTTCACTTTATGTATCAAAAAAATGAGGCCTAGTGAGGGTTGATAAGTTATTTAAGGCTCTATAGCTAGTGAGTAGCAGAGGCAGGATGCAAGCTCAGGCCTAACTGCCAGGTCCATGTTTTTCTACCATTCCAAGGGAATTCAGAAATTGTTTTCAACCTTCTCATCTAAAAGAGGAGGAATTTTGGTTTATAAGCTGTTTGTAAGAGGCTCCCCATCTGCCGAATGACAAAGTTGTTGCTGGTACTCAGGACACTTTCTTTAGTCCTGATTCCTTGGAAAAGCAGAGAAAATATTGAGATTAGAGTTGCTGTAGGTGCTGGCACAAGTCACTGTACTCCTGGTTTGTCTATGTTCTCCACTTGAATATAAGGCTAAATTTTTGAGTCCAGGCAAGGCAAACATAGCACCCAAGCAGCCGAGGTTGCTAATTGGCTGGTGTCTATGTATTTGTAGTGTGTGTTGTCAGCAGCAATCATTTGGAGAAGCACAGACAACTGTGTACCTATAGTGTCTGGACCTCAAGTTCATTGGTAATTGCTCCCCTTCACTCTGCATCTGGTTTCAGAGGGAGACGTTATAATCCCATTAAAGTCATTTTGGTACAGGTTTTCCTTGAAGACAGACCCCTAGTCTCCCAAATGCCATGTCCTCACATAATTGAAACAGTTACATTGGGCCTTGGGGGCTGGGATATGTTTTGCATAACTCTAAATAGGGAAAAGGGAAGATTGGTGAAGTATATGTAAATGTGGCTTTAAGTAAGGCAAAAATGGAGCTTAGGGTGGTGGGAGAGGAGGGATGGAGAAGGATGTTAACCAGAGAGGTTTCCTCTTGTTAGAACAAGCTGTTTATTGCAGGTGGAGTGGGTGGCGACATGGCATTTTTATTATAATCTTTTCTTTACAAATGAATCATATCATCTCTGAGTCTAGACTGTTTTTCCCCTGAGACTGCTAATTATCTTTTAAGTTCATGGAGCTCTCTCTTAAATTAAACCGTGAACAGAATCTGGCACGTAGTAGGTTTTCAATTTTTGAATAAGTAAATATAATTATAATGGAGGACAAATTAGTGATAAGCTCAACTTTAATTTTCTCTGATAACTGAAGGTCATTAAAGGGATTTGATATTTGTAATATTCACGAAGAAAAGAGCTCAAAATAATTTAATTAAGAAAGCAAGCTTGATTTCATTATATTTTGGCATCTACATTTTTGAGATGTGGGAAACTTATCCATTAATATTACTACTCAGTCTTTTAAAATCTTATAAAAAATTCCTTATCCTGTTAAAAATAATACTTTTATTTTTTAGTGTCACTATTGAAAATATAAGATGATGATTATTTAAATTTGATTAGTGTTTATTGAAACTTGATCAGATTCCTTGATCTTTCAATTGACAGTCATATTTGAAAAGAAATACAAAATGAGGAGAAAGCCCACAGAAAGTATAGTTTAACCTAAGTATTTTAGGAAAACCAGGAATAGAACACAGAAGGAAGAGTGGCCTAGAGAAACAATGACTTAGAAAGCATTTATTTTTTCCAGTTATAAATGTAGTACAGCTATTGCTGAAAATTTAGAAAATAGAAAATAAAGAAGGTAAACATCACTTGCTTTCTCATCACACTGAGATGCTATTATTAGAATTTTGTTGTGCCTCATCATAGATTTTTTTTTGCATACACATAATCCTAATAAAATTATAATCATTGTAGCATTATATCATGATTTTCACTAAACTTTAAAGTGGTTTTCCTATATTATTCAATAGTTTGAAGGCATTCTTAATGGTTGAATATTTTTCCTTTAGAGGATATATCATATCTGTAAAAAATTTTGGTTAAATATTTTTCCTTCATCTAGTAGTATGAAATGGAATGTCAAATGGTAGAGTAGCTAGTGGAATGTTTTTAAATCTTTTGGCATTCTCTCTCAGCCATGAGTTCACAAAAATTGGCTGAAGAGGCAGGGTGCAGTGGTTCATGTCTGTAATCCTAGCACTTGGAGAGGCCAAGGTAGGAGGATTGCTTGAGGTCAGTTCGAAACCAGCCTGAGCAATAGCAAGACCCCCATCTCTACAAAAAATAAAAGAAATTAGCCAGGTGCGGTGGTGTTTGCCTGTAGTCCCAGCTACTAGGGAGGTTGAGGCAAGAGGATCTCTTGAGCCCAGGAGTTCGAGGCTTCAGTGAGCCATGACGATGCCACTGTACTCTAGCCTGGGCAACAGAGTGAGACCCTGTCTAAAAAAAAAAAAAAAAAAAAAATTGGCCAAAGATTCAAGCTGGTGCTGACCAATTCACTTCTTCAGAGTGTACCTTTCAATGTTTTTCAGATTTCATAGGATGGTTGGAATATAAAGAAGGCCACTGTGAAGACCAGGCCTCAGGGGCAGTTTGTCGTTCCTTCTCCACACCACAATTTAATTCCCTTGATGTCGTTACAGATGTGAATCCCAAGTACCAGTGTGATCTGGTGTCTAAAAACGGGAATGATGTATATCGCTATCCTAGTCCACTTCATGCCGTGGCCGTGCAGAGCCCAATGTTTCTCCTTTGTCTGACGGGCAACCCTCTGCGGGAAGATGAAAGGCTTGGAAACCATGCCGGTGACGCGTGCGGTGGATCTGAGCTAGTTACCATCAAAACAGACAGTTCCTTACCATCTCCAAGCAGCCTATGGTCTGCTTCGCATCCTTCATCCTGCAAGAAAATGGATGGCTACATTCTGAGCCTGGTCCAGAAAAAAACACACCCTGTAAGGACCAACAAACCAAGAACCAGTGTGAATGCGGACCCTACGAAAGGGCTTCTGAGGAATGGGAGCATTTGTGTCAGAGCCACTGCTAGTGTCTCACAGGGTAATAATAATATGAACCTTAAGAATTCGAAACAGGCGTGTCCGCCCTCCAGCGGAATACCCTCTTTGGAGAATGGGACATTCTCCCCACCGAAGCAGTGGTCAAAAGAGTCAAAGTCAGAACAAGCAGAAGGCAAGAGATTGTCCCCATCAGAGGGCTGCTTGCCAGTTGCTGCCTCCGAACTTCAAAGTAAGCATCTGCCAAAAAATGCCAAGCCAGCCTCCCAAGAACATGCTCGGTGTCCCACTGCTGGGACAGGGGAGCCCCTTAAAGAAAGCACGCAGCTCTCAGCTGCCTCTCCAAAAGAGAGCCCTGGCAGAGGCCCCATCGCCCCACCAGAGAATAAAGTGGCCCAGCCTCTGAAAAAGATGTCACAGAAAAACAGCCTGCAGGGTGTCCCTCCTGCCGCTCCTCCTCCGCTGCTCTTCCCGGTGGAAGACAGGCCTGCCTTGGATTTCAAAAGTGAGGGCTCTTCCTCCCAAAGCCTGGAGGAAGGGCACCTGGTCAAAGCTCAGTTCATCCCGGGGCAGCAGCCGGGCCTCAGGCCCCACCGGGGCCACAGAAACGGGGGCGTTGCCAAAAGTTCCACCCTGAAGCATCGTGGCCAGGCCCTCCAGGGGCTGGAGAACGGTTTGCCCACCGTCAGGGAGAAAACGCGGGCAGGGAGCAAGAAGTGCCGCTTCCCCGAGGACTTGGATACAAATAGGAAACCCAAGAAGGCAGTCTCCAAGGGGAGGAAGAGCGGGGGCGGGCCTGAGGGGGGCCTTCTGGGCAGGCCTCTGGGTGGGGGCCCACGGGCAGGAACCAGGGCGCACGGCCACGGACGGGAGGCGGTGGTGGCCAAACCTAAGCACAAGCGAACCGACTACCGGCGGTGGAAGTCCTCCGCCGAGATTTCCTACGAAGAGGCTCTGAGGAGGGCCCGGCGGGGGCGCCGGGAGAACGCGGGCTACCCCGCGGCGGTGCCGCTGCCCTACGCCAGCCCCTACGCCTACGTGGCGAGCGACTCCGAGTACTCTGCCGAGTGCGAGTCCCTCTTCCACTCCACCGTGGTGGACACCAGCGAGGACGAGCAGAGCAACTACACCACCAACTGCTTCGGGGACAGCGAGTCCAGCGTGAGCGAGGGTGAGTTTGTCGGGGAGAGCACGACCACCAGCGACTCTGAAGAAAGCGGGGGCTTAATTTGGTCCCAGTTCGTCCAAACTCTCCCAATTCAGACGGTGACGGCCCCAGGTCTTCGCAACAACCCCACAAAAGCCTTTGTCAAAATTAAAGCTTCACATAACCTCAAGAAGAAAATCCTCCGCTTTCGGTCCGGCTCTTTGAAACTGATGACTACAGTTTGAGTAACGTCATTGGTGTAGAAAAGTGTCTTTTTCCCCCCCCATAGTTGCCGAAATAAAAAAGGCGACATCTTCATTTTTGTGTAATACTTTCATGGAATGCTTTTCTTTTAAGACAAAACCAAGGTAAATTATTTGTCCCATTTTCATCATGTATAGACACTAGTGCCTTTAATGGAAGGTAAAGAACGTTTTCTAGTTAGAAGTAAATACTGAGGTTTTTAATGGTGATGATAGTGAATGAGTTTTGCGGTATTGGCTGTTTCAAGGTACAGGTTTTGATGTTGAAGTTGTTTTGGGATGAGACTTTTTGACCCCAGGGTCGGGTGGATAGAATTTTAGGACATACATTTACTTCTTGATTCTTCAGGGCAGTGTCTCCACGAGAGTTTTCCTGTTGAAGGGGCATCACATACAATTGTGAGAAGTAGGTACGAGGAGCAGTCATTGTTTTCTGTGATTTTGTAATGTAGTTTTTGTTTCTCAGATGTACTCCCCTTCTATTGTCTTCTCAGAACTGGTCTGTTTACTGGACTCATTACCAGACCCTGAATCCAGAGATGACAATCTGGATAGGGAGGCTGGTGATATCTTAAAAGGATTCATGAAAACTTTTGCCACACTTGGTGCCTAGGCCCTGGTCACAGCAACCCTTTCTAGGGCCATTTATGGAACATTTTGATGCCTTCCTCCCACCTCCCCTAATTTGTAGCCAATCCAACCATTCATTCCTTGCAGGATTTGCCTTTAGATAAAATTTTGGTCCTCGGGTACAGAGAAGTGCACTCTCAATGAAATAACCCTTGGACATGATTCCAAGCCCACAATTGCTCACTGAGCAGTGTGCCACGGTCTCATTGGCCTGAATATATTAGTGCAATCCAGTCCAGATTGGACCACTGACCCTATCTGGAAGGGCTTTATTTTTTAAAAAAAAATTTTTTTGGTAAACAGTATTGTGTAAAATTGCTTTTTTAATAACAGTATATGCATGTTTTGTGCATGAGTAGTATTCGTTTTGATATTCCTGTTGATGTTAAATTACTGTATAATATAAACAGTATGTGTTTTTATATATCATTGTGTAAATTTAATATAACACATTATATGTGGTAATAAACGATTTGTTTTATTGCTGTTAAGTTTGTTATTGGGTATAAAACCAGATGTTTACACCTATAAATCTTGTGCTGATTATTGGTGTTATTTGTGAGATTTATATTAGATTTATTCTAGCATTAGAATATTTGCAGTAATTAAGCTAGGTTTTAATATTCTTGGAATGGATGATGAGTAAGCAAATGAGGAAAAGCAAACAACTTCTTTAGAATAGTAAGATACTTTAAAATTTAGGGTAAATTTTATAGGTGTCTTCTAAGGAAAACATTTCTGAGAAGAATTCCTTTCCCCAACATTTTATTATAAAAAATGTCAAACATGTGGAAAAGTTGAAAGGATAGTATAATTAACACCTGTGTAGCTGCCGCCTAGATTCAACAGTGGTTAACATTTTGCCACACTTACTTTAACTCTAGGTTTAACCAAATAACTGGTTTTGTAGGTCAAAGACAGATACTGGCAATCTCCTCTCGTCACCACACACTGATACACTATTTTAATGTAAATTTCAGGTATTATGATATTTTATCTCTAAAAAGCATGCATTACCTAAGAACAAGGAGATTCTTCTGTATAACCACAATATCATGATCACAACTAAGGAAAATCAACAGTAATTCATAGTATCAAATATTTAATCTATATTTAAGCTTTCTCAATTTATTTCAAGAAGTTTTTAATAGCAGCTTTCTGTCCACCTCCTCCCCAAACTAGGATTCAGTCAATGTTATTCGTTGCATTTGATTGTAGGTTGTAGGTCTCTACAATACAGTCTCCCCACATTAAAAAAAAAAAAAAGATAATTGGCTTTTTAAAGAGTCAGGACAGTTCTTTTGTAGAAGGGCCCACATTCTGGATTCAGTTGTTTCCTTATGTTGTCTTTTAACATCTAACTCCTCTATTTCCTGTAAACTGCGTGAGACTTGATTGAATTCAGGTTAAATGTTCTTGTCTTCACTAGTGATGTGTACTTTTATTGTTTCACATCAAGAAACAATACCAGGTTGCCCCACTCTTACTGAATTTAAGACTGATCCCTTGGTTAAGTTGTTGAGCATGTATTTATTCATTAAAAGCACAAAATGTTTAGTATTTGTGGGTGACTCTTTGGCACTATGTGGACATCCTATTCTCAACAAATTCTACTTGATGGCTTTAGCTTACATTGCTGATCTTTGTCTGAATCAGCTATTGTCTTGTGGATGCAAAATGGTAGTTTTCTAAATACCTTTCCTTCTACTTTTGTTAGCTGACATTCTGAAAAAAAGCTTTCCTTATTTTTTCCCGTTTCTCTTTGAATATCACTATGGACTCATGGATTCTTATTTATTTGATATAATCACTTATAGTCTTTGTCCTTCTTGATGCTCAGTAAGTCCTAAATTTGGCCAATGGGCAGATAAATTTTTTTTTTTTTGAGACAGATTCTCTCTTTGTTGCCTGGGCTAGAGTGAGTGCCATGGCGTCATCCTAGCTCACAGCAACCGCAAACTCCTGGGCTTAAGCAATCCTACTGCCTCAGCCTCCCGAGTAGCTGGGACTACAGGCATGTGCCACCATGCCCGGCTAATTTTTTTTTTTTTTTCTATATATATTTTAGTTGGCCAGATAATTTCTTTCTATTTTTAGCAGAGACGGGGTCTCGCTCTTCTCAGGCTGGTCTCGAACTCCTGACCTTGAGCGATCCACCCGCCTCGGCCTCCCAGAGTGCTAGGATTACTTACAGGCGTGAGCCACCGTGCCCGGCCTGGGCAGATAAATTTTGTTAAAAGGAAACTATAGACTCAATTTCCTAATTCAGACAGTTATTATGAAGTGTATCCATTAAAATTAATTTTTCAAATACCAAATTTCAAATGCTAAATTTTAATGCAATAAAAGTCCCCTACTATTTATATTTTTATTCTGTCTTGGAAATATTTTTTCCTATACTTCATATACCTCTTGTTTCTAGTAAGCCTTTTATCTTTGGAACATAGCAAATTATTTCTCTGTAGCTTATAAAGGTCACATCTTTTTTTTTTTTTTTTTGCAAGACATTTTTCACAAGACATCTCCGATAATTCTTCAAAATGTAGAGTTGCTAGTCTTTTAGTATTCTTATGTTTTTATATGCAACTAGTCATTCTGCCTCCACTAGAATTTTTTTTGGTTACTTGTTTAAATCTAAGCCAACCACAAGTGAGGGGATGATCTCACTATCTTTTCTAATGCTGTGATCCCATCTCTTTGGGGCATGGCTATCAAGTTTATTATGTGAGGCAACTGTGACCAGCTCTCAGTGCTTGAATCATTTCCAAGTTGCTCTCAATGAACATTATTCTCGGAAGGGGACACTGTCTGAAAACCACTTTCTGAGTAATTACATTTCAGATGACAGAATGCCAAACTAAGAGAAGCGTGAAAAACAGGATTTTCAAACAACCCTGGGTTTCTCCTCCTAGTATTCCATTGCTTGACTTCCTTGTAGCTAGCAGTTGTACTGCCCTTGGAAAATTGCTTTTTGTCCTTTATTTTCAGTGACAAAATAGCTGCTATTGTTACAAACAAAAGAGCTCTTTAAAATATTGTCCTTTATTTTAAAAAATTACAAATACTGTCAAAAGAAAAAATATATCTGGACAATACTCAAATTTTAAAAACTCTTCTTCCTCAATCCTCCCCAAATCCTGCTCTTGAATAAATTTGGTATACATATTTCCATGCCCTTATATGCACATACAAATATATAGCCTTTGTACTTCAAAACAAAATCTCAAGCTATATGTGTTACTCTATTACTGGCATCCTTCGTTTCTTGGACCTATATGGCAAATATCATTCCCAATTCTTTTTAATGGGGTTCCAAGTATTTCCTCACTGAGGAAAAGGCACCAGATTTTATGGGCTACTTGAATTTGCCCTGCTTAGAAAAGTTCTAATACTTAGCAACAACGTGCTACTCAAGTGTTAGCACACAAATTGCACACATATTTCCTTGTAGTTTTCTCGTATTTTGTTATTTTGTATTGTGAGCTCACTTTCAGTGGGGTACTATCAAAGGAATCTGTTGAGGCTTGGTTAATGATTTTGCCATAACAGAAATTTTGTATTTTTTCTGCCAGGTGCCTCAGGGATATTTCCAGCTGGACTACTTTTTAAGTTAATTTATCTACTTTTGAGTTCCCTGACAACAGAGATAGTATAAATTCAAATCCTGAAACCATGAAGATAAGCTGTGGTTATGTGTTCTTAAAGGAAAGCCTTTCCCAAGGCAGACAAACTTCCTTATTTTCATCTTGGGCCAGCAAGTGAATTTTTCTCCTGGTCCAACCTTTTACTAAGGTTGGACCTTAGTAAATGATCTCAGAACTACAGTTTCAGTCTCCAAACCTAACCTGTAAGGGCCAAGTTTTGTTCCTGAGTGACTGTCAAAACCAAAGCTCCTTGCTTAAGGGGCCAGTAACATCTCTCCCTACTCTCCAAGGGCTCAAGCAATCCTCCTGCCTCAGCCTCCCCAGTAGGCTGGGACTACAGGTGCGTACCACCACACCTGGCTAATTTTTCCTATTATTTTTAGAGATGAGGTTTCACTATATTGTTCAGGCTGGTTTCAAACTCCTGGCCTCAAACGATACTCCTGCCTCAGCCTCCAAAAGTGCTGGGATTACAGGTGTGAAATACTGTGCCTGGCCTTACCTTTTATATTCTCTTAAAAGTCTAGAAGACTTCGTTCATTTTTTTCAATCCTTTCTGTTCTTGAATTTGGATAATTTCTATTGATCTATCTTCATCCTCATTTAATCTTTCATTTTTTATCTCCATTCAGCTCTTGAGCCCATTCAATGACTTTTTTTGAAATTTCAGTTATCATATTTTCCAGTTCTAAAGTTTCCAAATGGCTTTTTTTAAAACAATCGTTTCTATTTCTCTACTTTATCTTTTTATTCATTTCAAATGTATTTTCCTTTATCTCATGGAGCATAGTTATAATAGCACCTTTAAAGTCTTTTACAGTTTTAATATCTAAGTCATTTGGGGTTGGCATCTGTTGATTGCTTTTCCCTTGAGAATTTGTAACATTTTCTTGTTTATTCAGTTGTCAAATAATTTTGGATTGTATCTCGAACATTGTCAATGTTTTCTTGGATGGGTTCTGAGTCCTTGTATAATGCTTAGGAGAATGTTGATGTTTTTGTTTTAGCAGGCATTCAACACAGATAGATTCTAAGTTCTGCTTATCTTCTGTGCACAGTGGTTTAAATCTCAGTTCAATTATATAAGCCTTGCTGTGCTGCTTTGGGTCTGTCCTGCACTTGTGTAGTTCAGAGGTTAGTCTGAGACTTATGCAGGTCACTCATATCTCAGTTAAATTCTCAAGACCTTTGCTACATTGGTTTGTGGCTGTTTCTTGCATTTTTGGCTCAGATGTTAGACTGAGCCTAGGGTTCCTACACAAAATTAGGGGACCACTTTCTCCAGTTCTTTTTCCTATGGAATTTCTCCCACTCATTCTGCCCCACAGGGTCAACATCTCCTGGTTTCTCTGGTCAGAAAGACATGTTTCTGTTGGAATTTTAGCTGGCAATAGGCCACAGTGCTCTGGAACTGGGGCCTGCCATCAGGATAAAGTTGCCTGAGAAAAGAAAAAAAGGGAGGATACACACCATCCCTCCAAATCCACCTGCTTTTGTTTACTTTCACAGTCCTCAAGTAGTTTTTCTCCCATGTTTTTGTCAGTCTTTGGTTGTAATCAGCAGGAGGGATAGACCATAGTGGGCTCACTCTGCCCTGGCAGAACCAGAACTCCACTGGCTTATTTGTTTTTCATATGAATAAAATTCAAAGACACAGCAGAGTCCTGTAGGGAAGCCAGTCATGTGCTTTCCCCAAATTCCCCACCCTACTTTGAAAAACACATATAAGCTTTCTGTGTTCTGGTTTTAAAATCCGATGTAATAGCACAAATCATTAAAAGCAAAGAAATCCTTTATCAATGTTGAAGAGAGTGTATTTAAGATTGGCACAGTAAATCTTACTTTACCTTTTTTCTAGGTGCAAACCTTTCATTTGGAAGGTAAAAGAGAGCTATATAATTATTTATTCCTATACAATTCTTTCCTTTGGGACCAAGAAAAAAATAACATTCTCTCTATATATGTATATTGCCTGAAAAATGGCATGAAAGTGACTTTTGCTTCCTTGGGAGTCATTTTGTTTGGTTTTAGACCTGTCACTTTTAACTATTTACCTGATCATCATATCTCTGACTGTAATATAAATACAGCATATGATTATGCTTTTGAAAAGGTTTTTTTAAACTCAGTGGCCCATGGTGGGTTGTTTTGGAGTTGTTACAACCTATCTGTTAAACATAAGGACTAACAGCAGGGAGCCCAAAGCTCATTCAGAGAATTATTTTAATTTGAGGACTGTTGCCCAGGTAAATAACAGCTGCTTTGGAAGCATTACAGCTGAAGTGGTCAATGAATAATTTACCTTTATATTTAACTATACCAGATGAATATTTCAGAGTTACCAAAGTATAAAAGATTTCTTAAGTATCACTAGTTTCTATAGCTGTTATATTTAAAAGGGAATACTGTAAATAGATACTAGGACATAAAGGTGCTGAGTTTCATTGGGAGACTGTGATTAATGATAGGCAAAATAAAAATGATCAGAGCATGAATTTGGTTTCAGTAAACAACCCTAAAATCTATTTATTTATCAAAATCTTATGCAAAATGTGTTATAACTTTGAACTTGCAATAGCAACTTTTTCCTGTGAAATTTTCTTTCTTTTTTTTTTTTTTTTGAGACAGAGTCTCGCTTTGTTGCCCGGACTAGAGTGAGTGCTGTGGTGTCAGTCTAGCTCACAGCAACCTCAAACTCCTGGGCTTAAGCGATCCTCCTGCCTCAGCCTCCCGAGTAGCTGGGACTACAGGCATGTGCCACCATGCCCGGCTAGAAATTTTCTCTTTAAATTTTTATTCCTTACTTAGGAAAAGGCTATTCCTATATTTGTGGCTTTTTTAGTGGGGTCTGGCATTTCATTCTTAATATGGTACATAGCCAGAACAAGAAAATGCAAAGATCTGTATTTTTAAGGCCAAGGGAAGCTTTTTTATTTTCCATTGAAAATAATCTTTTGTTATTACAAACATAGTATATATTATAGAAAGTAATAAAACACAAGTAAACAAAAAATGAAAATATAAAAACACAATTTTTATTAGAGTTGATTCCTATCAACTCTTTATATCCTTCCAGATCCCCTTCCAATTTTGCATATATTTATTTTTATTCTGAAAATGAGATCACACTTTACTTGCTATTTTGCCATTTGCTTTTTAAAGTCAAGAATATCTGCCTTTCCATGTATATGCATTTATATCTTATCTAATACCCAGTCCACAATCACATTTTCCCAATTGTTTAAAGGAGCTCTTCAAAAACATTAAAAAACAGGTTGGTCCGAGTGCAGTGGTGTTTACAACTAATTGATCACAACCAGTTACAGATTCCTTTGTTCCTTCTCCACTCCCACTGCTCCACTTGACCAGCCTAAAAAAAAAAAAAAAAAAAAAAAACATTAAAAAACTTAAATTAGAAAACTTTAATCCAAAAAATTAAATACCAATCCTTGATAACCAAGGATGTTATTCTAAATATTTGCTTGCATCGATTTGATTGAGGGATTTCATGGGAGGTCTTTGGCAGGCGTAAGAGTTGGTATTGGTAATCATGTGGTCAATCTGTTGCATAGATTAATTGTTTCTGATCCTGAGTATAGAGTTACCAAAATCACAGATTGCTTGTGTTCTGGTGAATTTAGGGGCTGAAATGACACCCATTCTGTCACAAAGTTTCTAATAGGAATGAAAAAATATATAATGTGAGGAATGTATTAATAATAGTACTTATATTTGTAGCATTTTACTTTGTTTTGTACACCTCATGTAAAGTGTGAATAAGGTTCACCATGGGAGCAAGTTAGGACCTTTGGAAAGGGCTTAGGAAATTACTGACCATTAGAGCATCCCATAAATGAATTTTGAGTTTTGTCCTCTTTATCATATCCATGTCAGGCAGGAGTTACAGTTCTTCCCCAAAAGCCAAACAAAACTAGTCCAAGGGGGGAGCATTCTTTTTTTAGAATCTCATCAGTTGACATTTAGAGGAAAAGATTTAGGAGGCTAAAAATATGGCTTATTGCCTACGACACACAAATTTCATTCTTAATAAGCAAATTTCTGATAAGTGTACCCAATGTACATTCAGATAAATTTACCTAATTTTTTCTTTTTGCTCCCCTACCCAAGTTTTTAAATATAAAATTAACCTAAAACCTATACATTAAAATTTAACAAATAAAAAAGGCAGATCACATTACCTTCTTATTCAAACAATTATTACATTTTGATGTGGTTCCTCTAAATATCTTTTTCTATGCATATGCCGTAGTTGCTATCATATACATATATATGTATTTATACACACATATATAGAAGTACATACCATGTGTACACATGTGTATGTTATGTAGTTACATATACATGCACATATATAAGTATATATGGCATGTACTTATATATATTTAAATATACATATAAGTATATGCCACATGTACTATATGTACATAAATGTATATGCTTAGCCTTAGTCAAGGGTTTTCTCAGATTGTTATAGTCTTTCTAATCAGCATTTTGTAATGGCTACACAATATTTTATTGTGGTATTCGATAATTTATTTAGCCATTCCTTTCCTGATGAATATTTATTTATTTAGAGAAAGAGTCTTGCTCTGTCACCCTGGGGTAGAGTGCTGTGGCATCTGCCTAGTTCACAGCAACCTCAAACTCCTGGATTCAAGCGATCCTCCTGCCTCAGCCTGCCAAGTGGCTGGGACTACAGGTGTGCACCATGATGCCAGGTTAATTTTTCTATTTTTTGTAGATACAGGTTCACACTCTTGCTCAGGCTGGTCATGAACTCGTGACCTCAAGTGATCCTCCCGTCCGGCCTCCCAGAGTGCTAGGATTATAGGTGTGAATCACCGTGCCTGGCCAAAAATTTATTTTGTTTCTACTCAGAACCCAGTGTCTCCTGGCCCACCCACTGACTGCACCCGAGATGCTCTGTGGAGACTCCTTCCTTCCCTTTCCCACCCATTCTCAGGGCATATCTCCAGGATCCACATTCTGGAACATTCCCTCGAGGGGCTTGATCCCAGGGGTCAAGCTTCATTTTGGCTCTCTTGCTCTGCTCTACCGGATGTACTTGACATCTTGAACTTTTTCTTCCCAGAAGCCTGCCTTGCCAGGAATTTGTACTTAAATTCTCCTGTTTTCTTTGCCTGTTCCCAACCACATCTACATCTTTCCAGCTAGTCCTGGATTCATAGATCTTGTCTTGGGCCAGAGTTCTAGGCCTTAGCAGCTCACCATTGGATGAAGCTGGGGGTGGCAGGGAAAGGTCACTAAATCTCTGGTTTCTGCCTATAAATAACACATAGATGAACATTTTTGATAAGATTTTTTCCCTCCATAGTTAGGATTATTTTCTTAGGATAGAATCCCAGAAATGGAATTACTGAATTACAGACTATGACTATTTTCAAACCTGTTAATGTTTATTATTAACTGAAGATAGCTAATATTTATGAACCATTATGAGACATTATCTCATTTCATTCTCACAATAGTCCTATACATATTCCCTTTATGAATAAGGAAATACAGGCATGGGGGTATGTGTAACACTATAAGGTATTATTGATAAACTGTCATCACTGTTCATTATAACTTAAAAGTCATCAGTAGGCTTTGTTAGTATGTTTAACTATTTTTTGGGGGGGAGTATGATAACAAAAAAGGTTGGTTAAATAATTTTGTTTCTTGTAAAACACAGTTGTGATTTTTTTTGAGCATTAGTCATACAAAGTCTCAGACTTATAAACAAAATTAGTTTTAAACCAAAGGATAAACAGGAGGGCTCAGTGTTGGCTCGTTCATCAAATATCTCAGCACCTACCTGTTCCACGGCACTATGCTAGGAGCTGTGTGGATGCTGAGCTAGAATGGAGGCTCCGTGAGGGGAGGGGAGGGGGCCTGCATTGTCCGCCCCTGCATTTCCAGAGCCAGGACAGTGCTGGGCATACAGTGGGTGCTCAGGAAATAGTTCTAGAATGAATGAAAATGCAGTCATGTGCTGTTTTTACCAGTTAGGATTAGGTTCAGCTGTGAGTGACAGAAACCCCAAAATAACAATGGCTTAAACTGGGTGGAAGTTTGTTTCTTACGTAGAACGAATCTAGAAAAAAGCATCCAGGCTGTTAGGGAAGGTTCCTAATCTCACCAGGGCCCAGTTGACTCCTATCTTACTGCCCTGTATTCCTTGGCATATGATTTTTACTTCAGGGTCCTAGCTGACCGATTGAGCAACAGCCATCATCACATCAACATTTCCAAGAAAAAGGAGAAAGAAGGGCATGCCACTTCTCTTTAAGAGCACTTCCTAGATTGCACACACCATTTTACTTACTGGCCAGAACCTAGTCACATTGTCACATGTGGCTGTAGCAAGGCTAGGAAATGTGGACTTTATGATGGGTGGCCATGTGCCCCAGGTGAAATCAGGAGTTCTATTACTTTGGCTGAAAGAAAGAATGTAATTTGGGGACAGCTAGCTGGATCTCTTGATAATGAGCTTAAATCTTCTTAGGAGATGAAACTCTATACACATTAAATTTTAAATAACCACATAAGCCTGTATGTTATTGAAACCTAATGAGAGTACAGGTGATAGGAAACAGAGAGAAAGTCCTTACATAACATTGGTCGACTAGCTGAAGGAATACAGTGAAGAGTGGCCGCATGGCTGAGGGGTGGACCCGGACACATGGAAAGCAGTGGGGAGAATTGGAGACGAGTCCAAGGGCAGCAGATGTTTTATATTAGGTGGAAGTGGTAAAAGTAAAAAAAAAAAAAAAAAATCATGATGCTTATGAATAAAATTCTATCTGCTTTTAATCATCAAGAAAAAAAGGTCATAGTAGTAGTTTCAAAATCAATATATTTTATTTAAAGGGTACTTTTATCTCCTTTAAACAAATCTTTAAAGCCATATTACTTGAATTTCCCCCTTCAAGCTTCCCATGGTTCTTCTCTGTTTAATCGATGGTTCACCAAGGCTGCAATTTTCTTTATAAGGCTCTTCTATTCCCTTGCAGGGCACAGAGCACTCAAAGAACTCTTGTGGCCAACGGAGATTTCCCCCAGTGCTGGGGAACTGTAGTGCCCCTGTTCTACCACTGCTGTCTCAAAAACCCCGAATATACAAAAGGGAGAAGTGAAAATTTGGTCCACACATTTAGAGGCTGAATTTCTTTCTCTTAATATTTAAAAAATTACACATATAATACACCTTCATCAAAGAATTAGAAAATAAGAGTGAATGAAATGAAAACATAGCCTGTAATCCTACTATGCAGAGATGACCACTGTTAATATTTTGATGTAAACCCTTCTATATTTTTTTAATGCCTTTTCATAAATATATTCACGTAAACATTTATTTAAAAACCATCAAATTAACATTTTGTAATCTGCATTTTAAATTTAATAATCTAGCGTGAACTTTTCTTTGGTAGATAAAACCTAACTGCATCATCGTTTGAAATGGCTGTGTCGTGTTCTACTGGGAGGATGTGAAGCACCAGTTTCCAGTGATAGGAAATATGTCTGCAGTGCTTCTTTTATCGGGAACTTAGGAGAGCTGCTAACTCACAGGAACTGAGTGGGAGCAGAAGGCTTGAAAGAAGGTCATCAGAAAAGGTTAGTTGCATGGTTGCCCGAGGCTGAGCGGCTGAATCTAATACCTGGACAACTGGCTGCTCCTGACAGGGGTTGTCTGTAGATGTGTCGGTCAGCGGTGTCAGCCTGGATCAGTATCGCTCACAGCCTGCAGCTCCCGCAGGAAGCCCAGGTGAGGGCCTCTGGAGACAGATGGCTCAGGAGAAATGACCTCAGGCCAGCTGGTGTTCTGTAAACAGCCCTCATCTGCTGTATCCTGGCCTTATCTCCAACTGGTGCCAGAGACTAAGAGCTCTGTCAAATTGGGTGTAGTTTTTAAACTTCTTTAGCTGCTACCTCATTTCCCAGTTACCTTGCCGCTTCACTCCCCAGCATTGCTCACATTCTGCTACCAACATTTGATGAACATACAAAGCAATTACTTCATGAGCTGGGTATGTGCAGTGCTTAAGTCTTCCCACTCAGGAGCCTTTAGAAATAAAACTCAGATTAGGTAACAGCTAGGGCAGGATAATCAAGGACATTTTTCAGCAGTGACATAATGACTTTCCTCAGTTGTTTCCCATTGTTTGAAGGGGATCATTATCTCTCTGTGAAACCACATCTGACATTGAGGCGGAAGTGAATTTCTGAAATACTGGCCCTTACCTCTGAATGGTAAGAGCCCACCTGCCTCCTTCTGATGGGCTTTGCACCACCAGGGCACTGAGTGGATGCTGGGCGCTTGCAGGCTGCCCTGATGTTATGCATTAAGGGTACATATCTTATAATGTGAGAACTACATCTGATACAGATTCTGCTCCACATGAATAAACTTGTTCTTTCTTGAGGATAAATGACCTCAGGGATCATTGGCTTTTAAGTGTTATAAATTTTTATGACATTATGAAAAAAATGGGGGCTACGGTAAACCACTTAGTATTATATTTCCATTTTCTGGATAATGGATTAGGTGTAATGTTCCAGCAAATGTGAGTAGACCACAGAGGGAAGACTAGAAATAGAACAGGATACAAAATATGTACAATAAAATTGCCCAAGAAAGTCAACTTTCCTCTGATATGACCAAATACTAAAATATAAAGTGAATGCTTAGGAGAAGGGTTAATGATTGACAGGGCATTAAATTAAAATAAAACCTGATTAAGTTCTTAGAGGACCCTAAAATGGAAATTTGGAAAAGGTAAGCTTAGTGAGAATAGCAGAGATTAGGGCTAGATCTCAAACAGCAAACTGGGAAAGTAATTAAAGATAAAAACAGAAGAATCCAAGGGGAATGCTGAGATATGAACCTGAGAAAAAAAGGAAGGAAGGAAGGAAGAAAGGAAGGAAGGAAAGGAAATAATTGTACATACAACCTTCATGTAGTGTAGAAAGAAAATATTTTAAAATGCTGAACAAGGTTTTCAGCCAGGAGAGCAGGGGTTCGAGTAGGATTCAAAAATTAAGAAGCATATTGTACATACTAAGAAGGGTCAATTTTACCCTTTTTGACAAGGGGGAAATGAAAAGATAGTGAGAAAGACAGGTTGTGTTTCTAGGGAGCAATCTTTTTGAGCTAAGTTGCCTGGAAGCTATTCCTCCTGTTAATTGTTTTAGAGTTAACATGAATAGCATTTTTTTTTTTCTTTTAAGGAGAACTGAGGTCAGAGACTAGAGAAATCTTGTCATTTGGCAGTCAAAGCCATCGACCACTGGGCTATATGTCCAAGGGTACTGGTGTTCAGAGAAACAAAATACCCTGAGAAGCAAATGAGGAAACAAAGCCAGAGACTCATGAAACATTTTGCTGGAGTTCACACTGACAAATACTGACATAGCGGATTGCTTCATAATTTAGGTATTGCTGAAGAATTCAGTGACCCTGGAATAAGTTGTGGATTGATTGGCAGAAGTGAAGTGAATAGGATGTTTTAGGGCTATACATTTTGATGCTGTCAGTTTCTGTTTTTCTCAGCCTCCATTTCCACATCTGTAAAATGATTGTTTTGGAACAGATGGTTGTGGTCCTAGCAAAGACTGGGCAGGGGCTAGGGCTGTGCAGTTGGGAGTGTTGAGTGTTATCATCTAAGACGATAAGGGATCAAACATCAAGGTAGGGCTAGCTGAAAATACCAAATCCGCAGGAGTCTCGAAGCTCAAGTGGTGGGGGATCGAAGACAGAAGAAGGAATTTCTAGGACACAGTCTGCAGACATGGTTGAATGGCCAATGCTTTGGCATTTTGCTTTTAAGGCCTTCTTTCTGCCTTGCCCTGTACCTGAGCTTTGTCAGTCTTACAGCAACTATATTTGGGAGCAGTTCTTAAACACAGATTTTTATTTGTGTGATGTTTTTAAGTATCAAACAAGAGTGGAGCCAGCTTAAGCAAAAGAGGGGAACTTATTAGGAGACAAGAGTGCCTTGGGACCTTGGGACCAGACTAGAAGCAAAGACTGGATGGAAACCTGTTGAACTCCCCATCTCTAGTCTTGGTTCCTCTATGTGTCTCTGCTACATCTGTTAGGCAGAATTTTATTCTAATTAGCTGGAAGACAGTATTCAGGAGTATACTCTACATCCTGAGGGGAGACTGTTCAGAGGAGAGCTGAAGGATGACTAAAGAGCTAAAAACAAAACAAACAAACAAAAAAATTAGACCTGAGCAGAGATGCTAAAAGGGCTGGAGATAATTCATTGAGAAAAGTCTGCTATTGGGTAAAATACAGTCTTAAGTATATGATGGCTTCTTAGTGTAAGAAGATGGTGATCATCTGTTCTTTGTCTTCACCAAGGGTAAACCAAGAAGGAAGAGAGAGGTGTGTGTTCACAGCAAAAGGGAGTCTGCCTAGGTGAAGGGAAAGAGGCGATGGCAGTGGTGACTGGAGGCACTGTGATGGCTTTCAGGAGAAAGCAGAAACCTCTCCTGCAGTTACTCTGACAAATAGGTGACACTTGTCTTTCTGGAATGATGTCTACTATGTTGTTAGGCAGGAGGATGGCCTGGAAGGGCCAGTGAGTCCTTAATTTGGGGGGCAAGTATTTGGTTGGGTCATAGGTGCCCTTAATTTTTTCTGGCAAATCAGTGCAGGGGCTTTTTAGGCTCTTTGGTCTTTTCTCAGGCTTACAACTTTGTCGTGCCATTAAATAACTTTCTACTCTCTGTTCATTAATCTCAAGTTTCAGTGTCTAGCTGACAAAGTGTATTCATGTCTGCTTTCACAGGTTTGAGACATATGAATATGCTGGTTATTTAGAAAATGATTAAATATGATGTCCATGCTGTTTTTTGCCTTCAAGGCAATTTGATGGAAATTAGACTGAAATGCTTATTTATTTTACTTTCAATCACAAGATTTTATTTTTCAAATAAATATAATTAGCATATGCCCTCCAATTGCAAAAGAAAAATAATTAACCCCTCCTCCCCTAATTGCTTTAAACTCAACAGTTACCTCATTTAGGTGCATGTGACTCAAGTATTGAAAGCTGCTTAGCTCATGGTGTGAGGGTGGAGGGGAGAGTAAGATTTTGTAAGGAAATCCTCAAAATTAGCTGTCAATATTGGCTATCTTATGTGTTAAATGAAATACTTCAGACAGAAAAAAGTCAATGGAAAGTTTCATCCAGTATTTATCAGGAAACATGGCTTCAGATGTTTTCTAGCTAAATACAGCATGGCAGGGAAATCATAATGAAAGAGCAGAAGTGTTGTTATAGGTGTATAGTGCCTAGAAAGTCATTAGAATAAAAGTCACCCTCACATTTTGTTAGCCTCTCCCTGGTGCATTAATCTGTCACTTTAAGGTCCCTTTCTAGATTGGTGGTGTTTCTGACCAGCCAGAAGTAGTTTTACTGGTGAACAGGATTCTTATCTGAAAAATGAAGTTGTCACAAAAAATAAAGCCTCTGAATAGAATAAAACATGTTTGTATCTGATAATTACATACAAAATTTGTATGTACTGCACATTTTGACACTAATAGACTGTTTTGCTTCTAGATAACAATTTAAGTCACCCTATAATGCTTTTTCCCACATACAACCAACTTCGTATTCCCATCATATTCCCCAATCATACAAGTTTCATATCTAAAGTTATTATGGCTCCAATTATTATATTCAGGCCAGCTGTGGTGGCTCACGCTTATAATCCTAGCACTTTGGGAGGAAGAGGTGTGGGGATCGCTTGAGGCCAGGAGTTTGAGACCTTTCTATTTTCTACAAAAAATAGAAAAATTAGCCAGGCATGGGGGCTCATGCTTGTATCCCAGCTACTTGGGAGGCAGAGATGGGAGGCTGGGGCAAGAGGATTGCTTGAGCCTAAGAATTTGAGGTTGTGGTGAGCTATGATGACACCACTGTACTCTAGCCCCACTGACAGAGCAAGACCCTATCTCCAAAAAAACAAAAACAAAAACAAAAACAAAAAACCAAACAAACCTGTTATATTGTTATATTTAGTATGGTTTGGTTTTATTTTTCTATATTAGGTTTAGGTGAAATTATAAAGCATTTGGGTTCAGATGTGTGCCAGTCTTCTGTAGTACCCATCACTCAGGTGAGAGGTACCTTTGGAGAGGGTGTGCTGCCTGAAGCTGTGTGCTGCTGTGTCTGATGACAGTGGACAGGCAGGGCTCAAGGAGCCTGGCTGCTGGCAGGGCTGTGTCCAGGAGGCTGGGGTGAGTGTGGTGGGAGCAGGAGGGTGGAGTAGAAGGGGCTTCTCTCTGAGGGCAGGCAGGCAGTGAGAGGCCTGGAAAAAGCTGAGAGAGTGGAAGTCAGACCTTTTTTGGAGGAACTACTGAGATGGCTGTCAGAGACCTGGGTGCTCCTGGGGCAGTGTCTACCTTACGCCTTCATTCCAATTTTCCCTGAAGTCCTTTCAGAAATGTTGGCACTTTCCTTAGATGGGCTGTTTCATCTTGATTTCAGATTATCGCCAAGTGCTAGTCTGGAAACCATCAGGTTTCTCCAGTTTTTCTTGTGATAACGTTACTTAACCGGACAATGTTGTTTTAGCAAATAGCTGCAGGCAAGAGCTGAGGCAAAGGCTGACTGCGGAGCCTCTCACTGTTTATCCAGCTCTGCAGCCCCTGGGTGTGGGGCGATGCTCTCTCTCCCTTCCCACGTTGGTCTGCTTTCAGTTCGACTGTCTTCTCCCTGTACGAGTGAGGGTCCTCCGAAAGCAACCCGACAGAGTTATAAATCGTCCTGTGACTCCTCCACATGCAGTGAGGGAAAAGCTTGCGGGTTCCCTTAGACAACGCTGGCGCACCACTTTACACCTTAGCGGCATTTATTCCCCTAATGGGTTAAAAGTAGAACTCTCTCAAATGGTCAGTCCACTTTGTAGAGATTTTCTCAACAAATAGAAATGTGCATTTTTTTGTCTTTATCTTAACAGGGAAAAAGAGGTGGCTGCCATCTGGCCATTGAAAAGAGACCACTTTCCACCCAAGTTTTCCGGGGGAAATATCTCCCAACTCCTGCCACTGAACCCGTCTGTGCTGTTAGTATCCCTTGTTGGCTCCGGGTGGGGGGCGGGGGACTTTGAGCCCTGAGGACATAGAGTGAAATAGGAATGGGGGTGGGAAAAGATGATTGCAGAATCCTGGAGTACGTGATGCTTAACTTTAATCTCTTCCTGAGGTCTGTTTTTGGATTTGCTAAAGATAGAGGGCCAAGCTTTGAGAGTGAGAACTGTGTTGGAGAGAGCATCCTGTTAAAGAGGTGTGGAGATGCTGGAGTCAAATGGCTTCAGGAAAGCCAAGGATTTGTGCTGAAAGGTAGGGGCAATGTCCTTGGGGTCACTTGTGGATGGGTGAGGAGTGAGCAGCCAGCCCAGGGGTAAAGCAAAGTCAGTTAATGAGGCTTGGAAGAATCATCAGCAATTAGACTGACCCTGCTGCCTGACCTCTCCGGGTGGGTTCTGAGCACAGTGGCCTCGCCTTCTAAGTAGCTGACAGCATGTGCTCCAGATATGGAGCTGTGGAGAAAGGCTTAGCCAGAGGAGGAGCCGGGGAAAGTCTCGGGCTGCAGGTTTTGGAAAAAGCGGAAGAAAGCCTTGCTACCCTAAATAGTGACAGCTGAAAATCAGGAGGGAGCCTTCTGTTTGGGAGTCGAGACCTTTCCTGTCACAGCTCCACATTCTGGCAGGCTGTTGGAGAGATCTGTGTGACAGGCTCACCTTTCAGCACGCCTCAGTCACACCACTGAGGTTGCAGGAGTGAGGAGGAAGGAGAGGGAAGAGCGCTTTCTACACATCCCCTTCTCTCTGGGTCAGGACCAGGTTACAGAGGTCACCAGTCATGTGGTAACATCCTGATGATAAGGTGGAAAATCTCTCCCCTAATCTCTCAACTGTGGCGTTTGAGTGGGCCATTAAGAAAGGATGTTGATGTCACCTGGGCCGTCGTCCACACACACATCTCAGCCCCTCTTCCAATCCCCTCAGCAAAGACACCCGCCTTGGTCAGAATCCAGGCATTCACAGTGGGGAACTGTTGGTTTTTAATTACGCGGGAACCCACTTTCTCTTTTTAAAATGATAAATGACTTAGGAGAAGCAGACACAACCGTATCTTTTCAGGATTGTTTAGGAGATTTGGAGGTAGAAATATGATGGATTGGATTTGAATTCGCTTAGCTCTGACTAAGACAAATTGTCACTAAAATCATAAGGCTGTATATTTTCACAGTCAAGCCCATTTCACTTTTAAAACTAGCTGTTCTCTGTAGGCTTTTTGTCAGCAACAGGAAAGGAATGGGATAATAATTATCAGATTAGAACAATACCATTAAAATCACTAAGGCGGTCGGTTTGCTTGGTTGAAATATTCGGTTAGACTGCCTGTCTGGTCGCTTCCTGCAGTGCAGCAAGAAGAATGAGAAAATGTCCCTGCGGCCACCGTTAGAATGAAGCTCACGCACTGCTGTCGTAGCAAGCACCATGATGTTCCACAATAAATTGAAAGTGATTCTCTGTTCATATCATTTAAAAAAAAATTTCTAGTTCATCTTTATAGTACCCACATAAAACCAATGGTCTTGCTCTAGGAAAAATTTTCCCAAAGATTATATATTTGTAATTACATATATATATATGGGCCACCTTTGATATAATACACAAGAAACTGGTAACTTCGGCTGCCTCCACGGAGAGGAACTAGATAGTTAGGGGAGTGGGCTATTATTTAATAATTTAAAAACTACTCATTAAAATATCACCTATTAATATTAAAAACATTCCTTTTAACTATTTTCTTTTATTGATGAGGGGACATGATGCTGGCTGGTTTGCTGTTTCAGTTAATGTGTGTGATGGACCCACAGTATACATTCACCCACCCTGGCTTGTGTTGATGACAGGTACAAAGACACAGGCATAAAAGTAGCCAATGAGTAACAGAAAGCAAAATCCAACAGGGCAATTTTCCCACCACATCTCCTGGGAAGGTCTGTGATTGTACTTGGCTAGAGGCTGATAATGATTAATTTAAACATGAATTTAAGATAAACCATCTTTTATTATTTATCTTATAAAAGTATTATCTGTGTAGAGAAGAACATTTAGAAATGCTGATAGAAGAAAAATCACTCATAATCTAACTACTCAGAGATTATTGCCGTTAACCTTTCAAAATACATCCATATATATCTGTATTAGGCTCCTTTTCTGTGTTTTTCTGTTTCTATATTTGGCCGTGTCTATGTATGTGGGCATGTGGGATGTTGCCAGCTAAATTCCCTCCAAAAGCCAGGCCGATAACATAAATGCGTGAAATCAGTTTGATAGAAGGTAAATTAGAGAATGACAAGGATTATGCTAAACTGGAGAGTTTATACTTAGCTTAACGATATCTCAAAGTTTCAATAATATGTGGCCAAATATAACAATGGCTCTAGCTTGTGGGCCACCAGCTGATTTCACAGGAGGTAACCAAGGTTATTATTTTCTTCTATATCCTTTCAGAGATATTCTACGTGTGAGTGTATGTGTATATTTTACATGTGCACACACGTAAATCCATTCTCTCCCTACCCCTAGCCTTTTTTGTTAAGCAAATGATAGAATGTCAGTTGCAATTTTACCTCTGAGACTCAGTGAGATCTTTTGGCTGATAGTTGGTTGTCCCGTCTGCACCATCATTTTTTACCTCTCTCTTGATCATCTTCTAGGATCTTCTTTGTCTTACTCAAAGAGTGTAGGGGTTCTTCCCCACTACAGTGTATTTGCATTTCCTTTTAGTGAAAAATCTCTTCCCAATTTAAACCGTATGCAATTCCCTACCCTCTTCTCTTCACTGTAAACCATGCCAAGTTCCTCTTACTTTGTTCCCCGCCCCCCTTTAGTATTTTCATCGCCTATCAGTTACAATTATCTTCAGATCCCATTAGCATTTTGTTATTCATGCTGCAAGAGTCATGAGAGATGTTAAATAGGACTAAGCCTGAGCTTGACCTTTGTTCACCCTATTAGACTCAACCACCTTCCCCAAATGGAATACTATGTCATCCATCATTGCACTTTCTAAACGTTCTTGCCAACAGCTTTTAGCTGTGAGGAGCTGCTTTTAATATCTACCATCTGCTACCAACTCCTATCTAACAATATAACAAATTTAATGAAGAATCTTGTTCAACTAACAAGATTACTAGGCATGATTCTGTTGACAGTGTACACATTGGCAGCTTTTCTTGAGTGCTTTTTAAAAAATTGCTTTGGCTGCAGATATAGTAGTGCTTTCCCCCAAAGTGCTTAGTTAACAGAATACAGTGAAAAGAACAGAGTTCTAATTTTGATTTTATCGATGCATGATCTTGGTAGGCATCTAACCACTGAGCCTTGATTTTCTCATCTACAAAACTGGGTTGATGATATCCATTCCAGTTACACCACAGGGTTACTGAAATAAAGTTATGAAATGCAGAATTATCTTATTAAATGCTATATGGATAGATTCTTTTCCATTCCAGGGCTGCTCAAGAATCAGTTGAGAAAATAGGATAGCAGGGCATTCACATTTATGCTATTTAAAACCACAACTTCCCTCCAAACCTCTCTGCTTTCCTTCAACCTCTTCCCTAATACTCCTTAATCAGCAACTGACTTTGACTTCGTAGAGGCTCTAGTCCAAGGCTTTTCTAGTGTCTCTCTTCTTTGCCTCCCAAATGTTCACTGTTAGTCTTTCACTCTGACACTGAAGGTAGCAGGTTCTCTTCATCCTGGTGTATCCTTCCACCCGTGCCCGCCTTCTTTTCCATCTCCTCCCTGACTTTGCTCCATCTTCCTAGGGTATAATTTTTCTTCTCTGTTGATTCCTTCTCCCCTGCAAGTGTGTTCATGTTTCTTTTTCTGAAATCCTTCCCTACTATAGCTATTCCTTCAAGGCTAGCACTCATCCCATCTTTCTCATTCTCACGGCCAAATATCTGCTCCTTCCGTTCTCTTCTCACTCACTGTGCCCTTGAGCTTCCTAAAGTACCGCCCCCTGCCCGTACTACTCTGCTCCGTCTGATACATTGAAGGCCACTTTCTTTAGTTTTTTTTTTTTTAAATTATTTCAGCATATTATGGGGGTACAAAAGTTTAGGTCATGTTTCCTGAATTTCTTACAACATTTAACACTATTAGTAATAAAACATAATCCTGTTTTCAATCCCACCATTCTCATAAAGGCTGGTTTCGCTTTTTCCTGCTCCTTAAATTTAGGTGTTCTTCAGGGTCTGTCCCCAAACCTTGATGATCTTATCAAGTTCCACATCTTTTGTGGATAATCACCAAATGCCCAGGTCATATCCTAATCATAGTCCTAAATTCCAGACTTGCCATGCCAACCACTGTCAGGGCATCTCCGTGTGAAGTTCATGACGAAGCCATGTAGACTCAATATTTCATCATCTTTCCCCCAAAGCTAGTCTGTACACTTGATTTCCCTATTTCTGTTCAGACAATTTTTCCTCTAACTTGACAATTACTTCTAAAGCTGCAAAATAAACTGAACCTCAGGTCCCTAGGCTGGTGAGGAATTAGGTGGAAGGCAAATCAGTAAAAATAGTAGGGTAATAGCAGTCTGAGTGATGTTAACATGAACCACAAGAGAAAGCCAGGCAGGGGAATAGGAAAGCAGCATGGAGCATTTGCTTAGAATGAAGTCAGGAAACCAAGACTATTCAATGTGCCTGTGTTTATATTTCTAGTCTTCTTATAAGTCTCCTGGCCAGCAGATACAAAGCCTGGATCCTTGCCAAAGTAACTCATGTAAAAACTACTGTGTGATAACAGTATGTCTTTAGATTATTTAATTCCTTATTCTGAGTTTTTAAATTTACACATCCTTCATTTTTTTTCTCTTACTATGAAATCTTTTAAACATACAGAGAACTATATGAGAGATAATGAATACTTCATTGCCATTAAACACTTTGCCCTTTTGCCATATTTGCTTCAGCTATTTGTAGAACATTTTATCATGAAATAATTTTAGATTTTAAAAAGTTGCAAAAATAATACAGTCTGCATATACCCTTCACCCAGCTTCCAAAAATAGTAACACCTTACATAACCACAGTACAATGATCAAAATCAGGAAATTAATGTTTATACAATACTCTTAAGTGACCTACATCCCTTATTCAAATGTCACTAGTTGCCCCACTAATGTGTTTTCTGGTCCAAGATCCTACATTGCCCCTAGGACAGTTCCTCAGTCTTCCTTTGTCCTTTATGAGACATACTTGCCAGTTATTTTGTGGAATGCCTTTCAATTTGGATTTGTTTGTTTTCTTATGTTTAAATTCAAGTTTTGCATTTTTAGCAAGAATATCACAAAGTGATTTTGTGTCCTTTTTGGTGCACTGTATCGGGAAATACTAAATGTCAATATGATCCATTATTAGTGATGTTCAGTTTGATCATATCAAAGGAGATGTTTTCCAGATTTTTCCACTGGGAAATTACTCTTTTCCCCTTCGTAATTAGTAAGCATTAATAAGTTCTCATTCAGAAATACTTTGAGTCTATGCAACTATCCTGTTTTTTTAAAAGCATACCCTTACCTACTAATTTTAGCATCCATTGTTGATTCTTACCTGCAACAATTATTACTTCGGTGTTTGTCAAAGGGTGATTTTTCTATTTCCATCATGCCTTCTCTCTCATTTATTTATTTACTCAATTATTTATTTATATCAATATGGACTCATGGAATTTGCTTTATCCTATAAGCTATAATCCATTACTATTATTGTTTTATTATTTAAGATGTCCCAAATTTGGCCATAGGTAGCTTCTTCAAGATGACTCCTGTGTGCTTTCTACATACTCTGTTTTTGTTTGAGCACTTCCTTACTCTCTGATACCACAGAAGTTCCAGGCTTATCTTGTACTTTCCATACTCAATCCCCAAATCTTTTTTTCTTTTTTAAAAATAAACAAAACATCACAGAAATCCCTTGTGCTCTGTAAACCCTTTATCATTCAAATTTCCTTATTTCCTTTATCATATGTTTCCATTGTCCTGATATGGGATGTATCAACCCTATATACATTCCCATCTATGACTATAAACATTGACTGCATGTCCTTGTATCCATAAATAATACAGTGAATTTGTTGCATATTTTATAATACTAGATAAATAAAACAATATTATAAATACATGCAACTGCAACTAGACTTTTAAAAATTCATGTTGGTATATGTGGCTCAAAAGTTCATTCATTTTAACTATTGTATAAGATTATACAAAATTTATTTATTCTTTCCTCACTTGATAGACATTTTGATTGTATCCAGTTTTTACAATTATAAACATGTTCGTATAAGCTATTTCCTTGAACAATTATGTTAGAATTTCAGTGGATTACATACTTAGAAGTTTAATAACTAGAACTTAGGGCACACATGTATGTCTTCAACTTCCATTAGATATTGATATTGTCTCCAAAATGGTTGTTTTTATTTATAGTCCTACTCACGATGTGTGAAAGTCCCTAAGGCCACACGTCTTTGCCAATCCTTAGTATTGTCAGTCATTTAAATTTTTTGCCAAAGTGGTGGGAGTGAAATGATATTTGTTGTTTTTATCTGCATTCCCTTTATTATTAGTGAAGCTCAGCATCTTATTGGCCATTTCTCTTCTGTAAACTGTTCATAATCTTTTACCGATTTTTCTGTTGGATTATTGTTCCCTTATTGACTTGCAGTTTTTTATAAGTTCCAGCTACTGGCATTTTGCTTGTTATCTGCAATGCAAGTGTTGTCTCTCAGTTGATGGCTTGTCTTCTAACATTGCTTGAAGTGTCTTTTCATCCTTCTAATTTCAATTCAGTCTTCCAAGTGGGTTTCCTAATAGGACATATTAAAGAAGCGGCCTTTGGCATGCTACTCATAAATCAACTTCTTTTAACTAAATTTGTTCACAAGGAGTTTGAAACAACTAGATGAGTTCAAAATGAATTTTTGGACTCAAGGGTCAGAAATCCACTCAGAGATGTTAAAAAAAAAAAAAAGAGAAAGAAACCAAAAAGCAACTTTGATCCTTTCACAAGTGAGGTGTAGCCTTCATCTGTTTCTTTGTAATAGAATCTGAGGCTGGGAAGAAGCTCTTTGATATCTGAAATAGCCAATTTAAAATTCGCTGAATTCTAGAAATAAAGAACTAGGAGGAACCACAGGGACCATCTGGTTCAACCCTCTCGTTTTACAGGAAATAGAGGCTCAGAGACATGAAATAAAATATTTAGGGTTGAGACCTAGTTTCTTTTTCCCCAAAGATTCCAATTTTTAAAAGGATGGATTTAGCCCTTCATTCCTCCAAGGGAATGGGACTTTCACAATTTGACTCAGATGTACATAATCTCCTCAAAATTTTCCTCTTATTTTGAAATTTTCTCCCTGCCCCCCCCCCCATTTATTAATGCTCTTGAAGTTATATATAAATCCTTGTCAAATGCTTTGGACACGTAGCAACTAATATTCCCCTGAACCTAATGGATATTATAAATCAGTCTGCAGAATGGATGAAGGACTTCCGTTTTCTCTTTGTTTTCTTTCTTCCTTTAATTTTTTTTTATTAAGATCCATTTCCCTTCTCTAGGGAGAGAACACAATAATATTCTTTCTTAGACTTTGGAAACTTCAGTTAGAAATAAATCTCTCCAAATGGTTAGATGAGAGTCCCTTGAGCAAGACTAAAAGGCCTCAATATTTTTTTTCCCCACTTATTTTTCTTATACAGGGTCCACATCTAAATAGCCTAAGAGTTTATTTGGGTTAAATCAGTTTTCTTTTCTAAATAAAGTGCCACATGAGGGGTTTTGTTTCTAGTTAGAGTCCTTTTTAGCTCTAAAATGCCTATGAATCTAGGATAAGATACATCAAAAGGGCGTTGAGAAAAAGCAGAGCAAGTGACTGAATATAAAGATCCTATGGGACTGCTAGTAACAGCCTCTGTCGTAACTGCCCAGTGCTGTTAAATCAAGCCTGGATTTTCCTTAAGCTGCCTTCCGTAGGAATTGTCAGATTTCTCTGTGTCCTTACTTTAAAAAACAGCTCTCCACAAACAACAACTCAGCATGTTAGAAACCAGACGGTTAGCTCCTAGAGGACAGTGGGTATGTCTTAGTCACCTTTGCTCACTAGTGTTGCCTAATGGTGATGATGACGGTGCTGGTGGCAATGGCAATATAAGTAAAAATAAAATAATTATGCTTATTAATTGTTCTAAGTATTTCACACATATGAATAACTCACTTAATGCTCATGACTCTAGGAGGTAAGTTACTATTATTATCTCTGATTTTATACCTGGAAGCATAGAGAGGCTAAGAAGTCATTTATCCAGTCTTACTGTTTATCAGTCAGGGCCCAAACAGAACGGAGAGGACACATGAAAATAGTTAACTTGGAAGGTTTATTTATGAAGTGGGATAGCTACAAATGTGGGTGTAGAGGAGACATTGCTGGAGCTAGGAGCAGGCAAGCTGTTACCACCCCTGGGCCTGAGTGGATGAGGGGAAGGAACAGTCCCCAGAACCCAGGAGAGTTGTGTGAAGCCACGTGTACCTTGCCCAGAGCAGTGCTCTCTGGTCAGTAACACTGTCAGCGCGTGGCAGCCTTACAGAGAAGGAGCCAAGAGAATAAGCACCCTAACCCCCATCTCCACTCTCCCTCTGCACTCCTGACAGAACTCTTTGGTGTCAGACTTTGGCAGAACTTCAAGTGTCCTGATGTTGATTTTGTTCATAGAGTCTAGCACCAGGGCAGAGAGCAAAGTCATCTGGCCCCAGATATTAAGTAGTAGGGCTGGGATCTGAACCCAAGCAGTCTAACTCCAAAGTACACATTCCTAACTAGTGTGCTATATAATGCCTTATATGTTAAGAAGGCACTACAGTACACAGTGACTAGCATGAATATATATTAGATAACTCATCCAAGAGGCAGTGACTTGCAGCATGTGGACAGGTTATGCTACCAATGTATGTCCTGTTGGCAAAAGAACCAGCACAATCATGTTGCTTTCATTATTTATTTATTTATATATATCTAGCTTGATCCAGAAAAGATTAGAAACTTTTGGACTCATATTCCTTTCCATCATTAATCATGTATCTGTCTTTACTTTTTGGACAGAGCAAAAATCTACTGTTTTTTTCTCCAGCTATATGTGCTTTCTTATAGCTGTATTCTCTTGAGGATTATTTCAAAATAATTGGATTACAGCTGATCTGTAGTTGAAAGTTGCCAAAAGTTAAATTGCTTCCTTTTAGTTTCCAATTTTGGAGGAGATTACATAAATTGAGCTGAATTTATAATTAAATGTTATAAGCAATTACCAATCACTTCACGAATCACCCATCACTGGCATAAAATGTTTTGATATTATTGCTGTTTTCAACTTAGTTTCTCGTTTACATAATGGAAAAATCCTGAGGCACTCTGTGGTCATTCTAGAGAAGGACAGCTGGCAGAAGGGAGCTTTGGTTCTCTATCTCAAGTAATTGAGGAGAGGATTGGAGGGTGAGGAACGTTCTGGGAAAGTGGTCTGAAGGCAGATTTCATATCAGACGCTTCATGGGGAGGCGTCCCAACGTTGATGCACAATCTCAAGGACAGAGGAAAGAAAATGGAGTTACGAGGAGTGCACAGAGTGCTGTTTTAGAAAGACATGTTGGTTTTCTTTTTTAAAGTTTGGGACTTTAAAAATTGCCAACAAGAATAAGAATTCTGATTCAAATAAGACCATACAAGTCGTGATTTATTCTGAAGTTACAAAAACAAAAAGCAATGTAAGAAAGACAGGTTGTGTGTTTGAGCTGCATTTGCTTAGCTGCTCCAGAGGGAAAAAACCCAGGGATTGAGAGGGCAGACAGTTCTCTTTAAATAAAGGAACTCAGTACATGAGAAAAGAGCAGCTGAGGTTCTGTACTGGAAGCTCTTTCCTCTCAATTAGAGAAATACAAAGCACAGTATGGAACTGTGATTCACTTTGCTTTTTGTGATGTCAGTGACATTAAATTGCCAAGGAATGTGGAGAACAGCCTCAGTGATGTGGACCACAAAGCTATAATATTTTGAGGATTGCTCAGGAGTCTGAATTGCAATTTTCAGCAAGACTTTCATGAACAATGATGGTGCTCTTGAGAACTGGTGTGTTCAGGGGTGGCACCATACCCTCATGTCCTGATAAGGGAAATGGAGGCTCTGTGGAGTGCGGTGGACTGCTTGCTCTACCCAGGGTCTCCAGCCAGAGATTGCATTTCTGTGTTCCCACCCATTCCCCTTCCTTTAGGAAGAGGGACTTGCCAGCTGTCTCACATGCAGGCAAGGACAGAAAAATTTGAAGCACATTTTCCTTGTTCTTTAAAAGAATTGCTTGCATTGCTTCCCTTAATTGAATGTGTGAATGAGTAGGCATCATGGTCTGGGGAGAGGGACGGCTGACGCTCACTTCAAAGTGGCCATTCACGTGAACTGATCACATGTCTTTTGAGGAGGGAGTCTGGTGGGTGAGGGAGGGGGTCACTATACCTTGAAGAGATTCCATAATGGAGTTCTCTTTGGCTTTCATGGTAGCAGCTGGAACTGAGGCCTCAGATGCTGCACTTTGCTTTCAACCAACTTTTTGGATAGTTTTCCTGGTGTAAGTAGCACTTCCCCTCCCTTTAACCTGTATCTTTTTAGCTGACCACAGTCTGAATTTTCATTTCTTCAAAACCTGTGAGAACTGACCTATGAGGCCTCTCCATCTGACTCACCTGGGAGGGCTTGGCTCCTGGCGGATGTAGCTGAGCAAGGAAAGAAAAAGCCTGAATAGAAAGTGTACTGGCTGGTTTGGCAAGAAGCCTCTTTATTGAACTTTAATAAGGGGAGTGGAAAGTCCAGCCCCAAAGATTTGCTCCCCGCTTAGTCCCTGTGATTCCTATGGGAACTAGAAACATTGCCTGATTTCTCTGCACTTGGAAAATAATTCTTCAAGAATACTCCGCTAGTATTCCTCAACTTCCATCTATGCCTTCTGATGAGGCTCTGCTGGACTGGGCTTGTTCTTCAGACACCTGAAGGGCCTAATCAATTCCAGGACATAAAGCAGAAAGTGTGCTGGGGCCTTGGATAGGTCAGAAGTTCTGCTGTAACCACCACGTGGGTGTTTCAGCCTCACTCTCTAGGAATTACTGGTATGTGTTATTTGCACCCCAGACTGTATAGATTGTTCCTCATTTATAGAGCATATAATCTGCACTCTCATAAAAGGTTCTCTATTTGTAAAATTGCTTGTGAAAAATATAATGATCGATATTTTTATCCTGTGCCAAGTGATTTGAATACATTGGGTGCAAAGCATTGGAGGAGTTAATTTTTAATATTTTTTAAAACTAAAAACCTAAAGGACAGAGGTGAAGAAATGAAATACTTTATAATACCTCTGTAATCACAGATATTTGTTTGAAATTTAATTCAGCAACTGCCAAGCTTTTCTTGGAAAGAGTTCTGCTGGCCTTGAAATTCTTCAGCTAGCATTTGTGGCGAGCTGGTTGGTGTCACTTGGTGCAGATTCCTGAAATAGACATCACAGTGAACATACACCTACTTGACCGAGTGGCTTGAGTGCGCCACGATAAGCAGGTGTGGTGGTGATCCCTGGGTTGAAAGACTGCACCCCTTTGTGATTTGGGGCTAAGCAGCAAAGCAAGATCACAATAGGACACAGGAGAGGCTTATGAATTTTCAGCACTAGTGCTCTTTTCCGTGAGATCATTAGATCAAAGAGAAAACTAGAGTGTTAGAATTTAGGAACAATGAGATTGGGCTGACTCATTCAATTCCACACTGTGCTGGGGAAAAAGAATCACCAGGTATGCTTTGAACAAATGAGATAAAATAGTTTTCCCCATCACTTAGAAGAGGGTGGACTTGAGCCCCACAGATCTCTATGTTGTTTCCTTAAATTGGGTGGGCAAGTCATGATCTTTTTTGAGCCTAGAGGCTCTATCTCTGGACTTCTAAACAACAGTGCTTCTAAAGCAGATCATTCACACCAGACATACAGATAGTGTACTTTCTCTTCCGTGAAGTGGAGATCTCATGGGAGAGAAAATGAGGAGTCAAGAGTGGTGCTGGTGAGATGGGCTGTTCATTACCTCCAGCTGGCCGAGTGCTCGACCTCTACTAGGTCCCAATTCAGTGGGCAGTTATTGCATTTATCAGTCCTCCATGTGTCAGGAAAGGTGTAGGTTATAACATTCTGTCCCTGCCCTCAAGGCACGTATAACTTTTTGCTTGCTCCGTGTAATGTTTTTGGAGATCAGAAGGCACTGGTGTTACACCTCAGCGATCTCAGGACTCAAGCTCACAGTATTTATTAGCTACCTGCCTTGTGCCTAACATGGTTGTACCTGCGTGCTAGTACTCTTGGAGTTCTTTATCAGAAATTATCCTAGCCTGCAAGAGACTTGACCTTGAGAATAGAAAGGATTGGAAGATAATGCTTGGGCAAATATCATTGAATGCTCCTGTAATCAGGCACCCAAAAGCTGAAGATTTTGTCAAGAAGGAAGGTACTATTGTACTTTTTAGAAGAAATCAAGTCTCTTCAATCTTCCCTTCTTCCCTTTGCTCCCCAGGTGTGGAGTTGCTTCACAGTAGCTTTCTTTGTGTTATTAATTGGCTCCAAATACTTTCCATGTATTCATTATTTCATTTATTTCATATCTTCAACAAATATCTAAGTGCCTCCCATGTGTGAGTTATTGTGCTAGGCATGGGAGCAGGAGCAGAGAGGAAGACAATGCTCTCCTGGCCCATGAACTTACTTTTGTGCAGGAGAGACAGATATTAAACACATAATTACGTACTGAGTTAATTGCATTTGTGTTAAATGGATGAAGGCAAAATACATGTTACAGGAGCATATAACAGAGAACTTGCCCTGGTTTGGAGAGTCAGGGAAGGTTTTGAGTGAAGGATGTTTAAGCTGAACTTTGAAGGATGAATAGGAATTAATTAGACAAAAGGAAGAGGAGAAAACTTAAGCCAGAAAGAAGAGCATGTGCGAAGACCTGGGGCAGGCAAGATTGTGAAGGGACTTGGTGGATTTTAGTCCTTATCATTGCTTTTACGATGAGATGCTTTGAAAAACATTAGGCATGACAGTGACATTAGCTAATTTGTATTTTGAAGCCATAGTCTGAGCACTGTGTAGAGAATGTGTCTGAGGGAGGAGAGTGAAGGCAACTGTGTCAGTGCAGGGAGAAGAAGGTTTCTTAAACTCTGTGGAGGAGATGGAAGGAAGTGGATGACTTAAGAGGTGCTTAGGAGGAATTAGAGATTGATTAGGTCCAGGAGTGAGAGAAAGAAGAGTCAAGGTGGAGAAGGACCAGGTTCACTGCGGATGGGGGCCACAGGAATGATGAGTTGAGGTACCTTTGACACAACTGAAGGTATTCAGTGGGCATACTCCATTGGAAACACAGTGTTGGTTGGATCAACCCAATAACCACTCCCGACTCCCCTTCCCATTCTCAAATCCCATAGTACCTGGTGTGTCAGGAGCACAGCCCTGAGGCAGGTCCTCATTTCTCACCATGGAGCCTCTACAGGTCCAGCCCTCTTCCTCCTGACTCCCTGGATGGGAAACAGTTTTTATTCTAGGACTCTGTTCTGTCATTTTCCTTGTCCCCTATGTAGGTATTTTTATTCTAATCTCTAATCTTCTCTTGAACTTGATTTTTCCCTTACAGGTGCTCCCTCTGTCATGATGGTTTTGCCTCCAGGGCGGCTGCCATGATTGCCTCCCAGGGTCTACACCTCCAAGTGCCAACTCCAGTACTCACAGAAGCCAGAGAGGTAAGGAATCAGTGAAGCAGGAGGATGGGATGGAGGTAAAAAGGAGAGAGCATGCTACTTTCTCGTTTGTTTTTGTTTGATTTGGCTTGATTTGCTGTATTGGTTTTTAAAGGGAGAAGTTGTCACTCAGCTCCAGCTGAGTGTTGCCCTGAGGAAAGACAGGATCAGTGTTGACGGTTCTGATTTTGAAATAAAAGGGAAGCTGAAGATGTAGAATTTCACAGGAACTCTCCTGATTTTGGAACATTGGCAAATAATTCAGAAATTTTTCCTATACTGTGCAGGCCCACAAAACATGGCTTTGGGGTATATGTGGCCTGAGGGCTGCTTGATTGCAAATTCTGTTTAGGTTTTGGGAAACAGAAATGCAAATGTCTGGCAGGTGATTCTGTTTGTCTTGTCAAATCCTTCCACGAAAAGCGAACCTATAATAAATTCTCAGTTTGAAATGAGAGTTGGGGAGAGAGGCAGAGCATGGGAAATAAGTAAATAATGGGAGAAAGAAATCAGTTAATATTTTAAAATGTTATGCTATCTTACATATAGCAGATTTTAAATGACACGCTCACTCTTTTCACTGTGGAATACCAGCCACCAACAAGATGCACAACGTGATTTTCTTCAGGGGAAATGGAAATCTTCATATTCTATTCATTTTTCCCTGAGATATATTTATGAAGCAAATAATTTGGACACACTAATTCAGCCTTTCCATTAGATGGCTCTACCCGAAGCAAGGGGCTCACAGCTCGCCTATCATTTCTCCTATGACTTGGTTGACCTGTAGTGGGAGGTTGGAAGTCAGGTACCAGTCAGAGCCGGGAAAACCCACAATGCGTTCAATCTCTAAGGGTCTGAATCAAGAGTGGTAAGTGTGTGGCAGGCATGCTACCAGCACATGACTCTCTTTGCCTGGGACAGACATACTACTCTGTTGCACCACTTTTTCCTACCAAACCCAGAGGCAGCCTTGGAATCTATCTCAATGTGGTGCTTCAGACCATTGATCAGACGGGCTCGTGGGAAGAATCCAGTTTGCTATCCTTGGTCCCGGAAGTCAACTCAAATCTAAGAAGTTCAACATTTTTATAACTAAAAATATATGTTAAATACTTTTAGCATTGTCCATTTATGAGTAATTTAATGCAGAAACTTTATCTTTGGACCCTTTCTTTCCAGAGAGCCTGTCCTGCTAGAATACGGGGCGGCGGCTGCAGTGGAAAGTTGCTGGCCTCTGGGTTAGGACACCTGTGTGCATGAGTCAGTCACTCAGTGTTTCCCAGTCTCACTCTTAATCAACTACAAAATGGGGAGTCTTCAACGAAAATGCTTAAATGTGTTTGAACAATGACAGTTAAGTAAATGTCTTAATGTGTTGTCTGTATAGTTGGGTCGCAAACAATAGTAAAACACTCTATTGAGCTTTGCTTCAACTTGCCAATTCGTGGTCGGGTTTTTCCATCTTCATAGTCTTGTTAAGCACCGCTTAAAATCTAACCAGAATCCAGAGCACTCATTATCTCTTAATCCTTATATTAATTGGATGTAGGTTTGGCAACGTGCCTCTCTGTGCTTGCAGGTTCCCCCCTCCCCCCTTCCGTGCCACTCAGCAGAAGTGAGCCCTGCCCCCCGAGCTGAAATGCTTTCCCAGTTATACCCACTGACCTGTTCTTCAGTTTAGCCTTTTCACCTATCTGGAGTCAGACGCTTGTTGACCTGTTACTGTCATGTCGTTTCAGCATGGACACTAATTTCAGGGTTCTGTGGGATGAAGAAAACAAAATAATTGTGTTTTCCTTTTTTTGTGGCTTTAGCCCATTCCTCAGAAACTGTTAAGGGACCTTCCCAGGGGCATCAAGTGTCATGGTTTAGAAGTAAACATGGTTTTAGACTTCCATCTCTTTAGGTGGTGTTTACAGTGTATAACCACTGGCCAATTATTTAATTACTGAGTGAGTGGCCAGTAAATCCGGCTGAGTTTTACACATTATTACAGGGTCAGAAGGAAAGTCAAGGTCACTGACCAAAGTGAGGTGTTTAACTGTCCGTTGGGTCGTGTCTAATCAATAACCAAAGCAAACAGTTTACATACATGCTATCAGGCATGATTTGTCAGACATTTATTGAGCATTTACCATTGGACATTATATCCCTGGGGGTATAAAGTTAATGCAAAACATGACTTCTGCCTTTGAAAGGCTTATAGTCTCTCTGGAGATGTGAAACCTACATACAGAGACAAGATGATGTGAGGAAGAATATCTAAATATGTAGAAGTCTGTGTTATCTGGGTTCACAGAAGAATCTGTTTTTAAGATCCTGGGCTGCAGGAGAAAGTGTCATGAAAGGGAAGTTTTGAGGGGCCTCGTAAGCCAGCATAGGGCATGCGAGGGGTATATTGTGGTGATGGGAGGTGGCGGGGGGAGTAGGTGAGCCCACAGAACTGCGAGAGGCATTCTGGCATTTTGAGGGACCATGAGGGGATGTGTTTGCTTGGAGGTCAGGCTTCATGGGGAGTGTTACAGGAGAGGAGGCTGAAAAGATAGATCAGAGCCAGACCTCAGATTTGGAACTTTTAGTGGCATAAATGTTAGGTAGATAGTGAGCGATTCCAGGTCTTCTAGGGATGAAAATGGGTGCCTTGCCTTGGTGCAATTGCCCATCTGGGAAGAAGGACAAGGGTGGGTCCTGGGCCCCTGTGTTGGTCCTGACCCACCTTAATTCTGTCCTTAGCGACTGCCATACCTGGGGGAGGAGAGAACACCCGAGGAATCAGCCAGTCACAACTGAGTGTACCAACTGCAAAAGAATGCAGAGGACCCTCTAGCCCACAGGCCAAGCAACATAGGTACAATAGAGTCTGGAAAGTGACCTAGAACAACCTCGATGTGTAGTAAGACTCAGGTCATGCGATCATGTAACTCCCAACTATCCAATCAAAGTGGTTCCCTGGTGACATCTGAGCCATGGGGAGGTCCCTCTCCGGCCACTATAAAACAAGATGCAGACCATAACCAAACCCCTTGCTTTTGCTCTCCCTTTGCTGCAACAGTGGGTCCAGTTGTCATCTGTGGCGTATGTATCACGCTCTGTAAACCTATATCTTGCTCTTGCTCTATAATCCTATCTTTCTCTCCTTGATAAACCTCATTTTCATGCTTGCCTTACTTTGGTGCATCTGGTCATTCTTTGGCCACGAGCGCACCAAGACCTGACATTTCAGACTGAAACCTGACATATGGATAGCCTCTGATGATAGTTTTTAGATGGCATTTAAAAAAGATTAATCTATCAGTGTTGTATAAAAAGAAGTGGAATGGTAGAGAGAGTAGAGGTAGGAGAAATATTTAGAAGACATTTAGCTACAATTTTAGTTGCAAGACTGTTTTTTTTTTTTTTAAATCTAAGAGCAAAGGAACAAGTTGAATGTCCCTTGCTGGGTTGAAGAGAAAGCCAGGCAGCCAAGAATTTACCACTGTGAAAAGAAGTTTTCTTTTGGATTCATTACTTGTGAAAAATGAAGAACGATTGGATCGGGACTATAGTAGATCTGCATATCTACAGATCATCTCTGGATTGTAAGTGGTTTTCAGTGTTCAATGAGAGGTGTTCTCATTTACAGGAAGGCCCTAAGATCCTTGTGCTCCAGTGACAGTGTGTGCTGTTTGCAGCTCTGCTCCCTGGGGCAGGGCAGAGTGCAGTACCTGTGAACTGTTGGTGCTTAACAGTCTCCCTTGAATAATTGAAAGCCATTACAGAGAAAAGTGCGTAAACAACAGAACTGCCAGGGGAATAAGGAAGAAAGAGAATGAGGAGACAATCAGAAAAACAGGAAGGAAGTCACTAAAAACTCCCTAAATGAGGGAAGCTAGAGAGTAAGATAGAGAACATGTGGAGGCCATTGTGTTGCAAGTTGCAAGGACAGAGCCAGATCTGCTTATCTTAGTTAAAGAGGGTTTATGATAAAGATTCAAGGGAGAATTTAGGAAGACAGGAAGTGATCTCAGTATAGTTAGTCCGTGATTGTCTGGTCACCTGCTCATTTATTCAACAAAAGCTAACAAATTTTTATTCTGAGGAACGCTAAGCAGTTGGGATGCTTGGGTCTAGGGAGCAGTATTTGCCAAGGCACGAAGGTATGAAAAAGCAGTTGTTAGTAGGGTAATCCAAGTGTTTGCGAATTGTTAGAGCAAGTGAAAGTCACAAACTGGCTGCCTAGAGAAGGCTGGTATTTGGCTTAGAACAGCATTTTGTTTCGTGTTTAAATTTATATTAATTGTCACTGCGATAATTGGATTTCACACAAAAATACCTGTTCCATTCATCAATTACTGTATAAGAAATCATACCAAAACTGAGTGGTTTAAAATTTAACCTTTATTTTGTTCCTTCTCTTATGATCTCTCACAGTTCTGGGCATTAGTAGGCTCAGCTAGGAGATTCTCTTTCAGGGTCTGCGGTGTGGTCACAGTCAGAGGATGGCTGGGATTGGAGTCATCTTGAAACTGTCACTCACATGTCTGGTGGTTGATGGGGCTGTAAGCAGGGACTGTCAGCTGGAACTACACGTGGCCTCTCTGTGCGGTTGGTCAAGTTTCCCCACAGCATGACTGCTGGGCTCTAAGAGCAAGTGTCATAGAGACAGGAAGTGAAGCCCTCAGTTTCTTAAAGCTTGGGCCTGGAAACTGTCACAGCATTGCTTCCATTGGGATGAATTGTGTCCCCCCAAAATTCATAGGTCGAATCCCTATCCCCCAGTGCCTCAGAATGTGAATGTATTTGGAGGGAGGGCCCCTTTACAATGGTGTCGTCAGGGTGGGCCTTATTCCAATAGGACTGGTGCTTTTACAACAAGAGGAGGTTAGAGCACAGAGAGAGACACCAGGCATGTGCACACGGATGGAGGGGGGATCATGTGAGGACACAGCAAGAAGGTGACTGTCTGCAAGCCAAGGAGAGGAGCCTAAGAGGAAACCAGATCTGCCAAGACCTTGATCTGAGACTCCCATCCTCCAGAACTGTGGGAAAATATATTTCTGTTGTTGAAGCCACCCAGTCTGTGGTATTTTGTTTTGGCAGCCCAAGCAGACTACATACCCCTGAAGGGTTTTAGGTCCTAGGGTGACATGATTCTCTCTCTTACCCCATCCACCCACCCATCTATCCACCTCTCTGGTGAACAGTGTGATGGTCGTGCTGAAGGCTGGTGGCCACAGACAGGGAGTCCTGCTCAGCAGTTCTTTCAATAGTTAGATGAAGTGGGCAGGTGATGAACAGGCATATTGGGGATGGGAGGAGCAGACAGGGCAGAGAGAGACCTCAGATGTCAAATTGGCAGTGTCTATTGATTAGATATGTGAGATGGGGGAGTCCTCAGAGGGAAAGGCTAGTGAATACCAGATAGAGAGTACCGAGGTTCTATGTGGGGGAGATTTGTTTGTTAATATTCCAATAGCATCCTTCGGTGATACAAATTTGTAATGGGCTGAAATAATACAAGACATGTATGGGTGTGGCCCAGAAATTAGAGCCCCTCTTTCATCCTCTTCCTTCTAGGCAAGGTGAGCTAAGGCTCTGTTTGGGTGAGGTCATTGGCAAAGGCTGTTCTCTCCTTTTCCAGATGGCCCTTTGCCAAGGGGACGGCAAGTGCACCCAGTCCATGGGAGTAGCCCAGTGTCCAGCTGAGCTGGGCTCTGACACCACAAACATGTCCAGGATCAGGGGCAGAGATAGGGCTTCCTCTGCCTCATCGCTGCTGCCACCACGCCCTCCCTGAGCATCCTGACATCCCCATGCTTTGGTGTCCTGGCTGACTTCATCTTCAGAAGACACTGCTGTGAAACAGCTCTGTTGGTAAAACCATACATGTAGGACAATATTTGACCAGGGAAAATGAATTAATTTGGAATTTGTGATCATTCCCAATAGGAGCTAAAGTTAACATTTACTTCAGAAAAAAAAAAAAAGGAAAAAATAACCAAATGAGTAGAATAGACAAGATTTCAAGACGATGCTTACCTCTTCACGGAAAGCAAGTGTTTTCTCCAGCTTCAGGAGTCATTTGCATATAAACAAAGCCCCTGTGGGCTGAGGCCAGCATGGCTCAAGCTGCCTCTTAAAGCTAATTATAAGTCATTTTTCTTCTTTAGCTAAAGCAGTGTTTCTTCCACTGCATCGCTCCTGCTTTGATGCTGCCTGCACTTGAAATTAAGAAAACCACGTTTCCTCATTCACAGATACCGTTTTAGACTTTCTTAATTTAAGTAGGCCTTTCTTCCTCAAATACTGGAATACAAATTAGAGAGGAGGAAAAAAATGGATGAAAAGAAATTGACAAAGCTTTAAGTGCAAATGAATGTCATCTGACTTGTTCTGCCCACTTTCCCTTCTCCCTTAATTTCTATTTGTTGTTGAAAAGCCTGAGCGGGGCCCAGTGCCCTGGTTCTCCACGAACATGTTCCCAGCCAGCCAGAATGGTCCTCTTCCCAAACTGGATCTCTGGCAAGCTGCAAATCTGCTATGTCTTGTGTGGCAACTGTGTAGAGAATTTTTCTCTCTAAAAGATGATGTATTTTGATTAAAAGGAAAAAAAAAACAAACTCTAGATATTTTCACTGAAGATTACAAATCCACAATGCTGCCACTGTTTTCTTTCCCTGCTCCTTAGACTACTGGTCCGGCACTTTCCAGTCTAGGATTTGAACGTGAAGACAATGACTGCTTGAATCACCACTCTGGTCACAAAAGCCCTCAAGCTCTCTCCAGTTTTTTTTTCCCCCTTCTTCTCATATCTGTTTAAACATTTCAACTCAGCATGCAATGTGTCTGAAAATGGCTCTGATGTAATTACTTACAATGATACCTCTCTGCTGAAGCCTGTAATTCCCTCTTGATTAAGATGGCGATATTGATTTGGCTGGGATTGCATGCAAATAAACCGTGACATTGAGAGAGGTGTAGTTTTTCAGTCTGCCAGCATGTCTGTGATTTCAGTTTAGTAGTCAAGTTTCCCCCACCCATATGGTTTGACTATAGCACTTATATAGATTATTAAATGTCTACTGGGCTCAGATGGAAACTATAGTCATCAAAAAAGTTCTCATCTGGAGCCTTTGTTTAGATTATGCCTATCAACCACAGCCATCTCTGCTCTTACATTTATCAGAGTAATTGAAGAGGAATGGGCTCTCAGTCGGCTGTCAAAAGGTCATGATACTTCAGAGGGAGACAGGTGGAGGAGGGGATGGAGAAAATATTTTAGGGCAATGGAGTGGTTTGCTAATTGGCCACCCCAGAAGAGCGAGTACTGCATTCTCCATTCACTCATTGAAGAACATAGTCTCTTAAAGTAAATGCCACCAGTTCACAGTTATTTGGACCAAAATCTGCAGCTATGGGTCCTTTCCAAGATAAGGAAAAAAATGCTTTGGGAGGACATAACTATACCTACCACTCAAACAGACCTTGTGCTACCTGGAGTTCAAGCCTAAGAGGGATCAGGCAGGGTGAATGCCATTGAGGGCAAAGGGTTGGCAGGAATTCCTTGCAACATTAATTTGGAAAATGTGTAATTCAAATAAAATTGATGTCTGAATTAAAAGGGATGCTATTGTGTGTGTGTGTGGAAATGTTCAAAGTTAGAGGAGACTAAAGAGACATGACAACTAAAGACAACACCTGATCCTAGGCTGAATCCCGTGTGGAGGAGACTTAATAAAGTATATTATTAGGTCAATGGACAATAGACTAGATAAAACATTATTGCATCAATGTTAAAATTGCTGAAGTTGACAACTGTAGTGTGGTTACACAAGGGAACATCCTAATTTTAGAAAATACATATAATATATACAATTTACTCTTAATTTATTAAAAAATTATATGCATATGATCTATGTCTATCTATCATCTGTCTGACAGAGAGAAAAGGAGAGAGAACAAATGATAAAGTAGACAAGTAAAATGTTAATAGTAGGTGACCTTGGGTAAAGATTATATGAGTGTTCTTTTTCTGTTCTTGCAATTTTTCTGTATGTTTGAAATTATTTCCAATGAAAAGTAAAAAAAGAGGGAAAATAATTTTAAAGTTCTGACCCAAAGCTTGTCTGACTTAAAGCTTTTTTTGCCATGGGATAAGTAAAAATTCTGACTTTGCTTTTTTTGGTGTCATTGGACAAGTATTCTTGTGCTATTTCTTTCCTGTTTTCCTCCTATCTATAGACAGTTAACTGGGAGAAGACACCAAACCTGACTCGCTGATGAGATAGGTGTTGAATTACTCTGGATGCACTGCAAGAGCAGATGTATTTTGCAAAAGTCAACATCCTGCTTGGGTGAAAGAAACATCAGTCATGGATGTGTATGCATGCATATGTTGAATTTGCTGCCAGGAATATTGTGGAAGCCCTCTGGCCATTCTCTCTTTCTCTCTTCTCTCCACCGGCCCCCCTCCTAGCAGTTAGAATTGCCTTCAGCCAACATTGGTTTTCTCTTGTGGTTTTCTTGTTCAAGCACTTAGAAATTTTTCTGTTCATACTTTGTTGATTCTCATCCTGAAGCTCCTGTTGTTTCTCATACTTTACCCCAAATGGAACTTCTCTTCATTTCTGCTAATTAGTTCAACTCAAACTTTATACACTTCAGCCAACCAAAGTTCTCTGGTTACTTTTATTTTCTTCCTTTTATACAATGTGACTTTTTTTGATAACTTAAGAAAATAATGCATGTTTATCAGAGGATATTTGGAAAACACAGAAAAGCACAAAGAAAGAAAATGAATAAATCACCTTAATCCTACCACTCAAAACACCCATTGTCATTCTTTTGATATATTTCCTTTCCTTTCTGCAATGCATACATTTGCATATATGTATGTAGATTATATATTATATAAAGTCTTCTTTTTTTTCCACTTAACTTTTCATCATAATGTCATTAAACATTATATTAAAAATGATTTTTAACAATTACATGATTTTCAATTACATGCAGGGGCCCTTGGCTGACATCCAGCTATTATGTAATATGCTGGCTGTTAGTAGGGTTATTTCCATCTCTAGTCTAATTGATTGGTGTATCTGTTATGATTGGTTCGTTTATTGGTTTTGATTGGTTGATATGTTCATTTTGGTTGGTTAGCATGTTGGTTACAGTTATAAATTGGCTGGTGCTTGTGTCATACCAGTTGTTAAATATTTTAAATATTGCCTGTAATTGTACTGCCACTGAGTTAACCTTTTCCCTATCATTGGACTTTTAGATTATATTTAATTCATGGTATTAAAAATAATTCTATAAAAAGCCAAAACAAAACAAAAAAGAAGAAGCAAAACCAATCCTTATAGAATATTTTTTTTGGTAAATGTTTTAATAATTCCTCTGGTTAAATTTCTGAAAGTGCCATAAAAGGTTAAAGATGTGATAATTTTAAAGGCTTTGATGCACATTGCCTTGCAGAAAGATTGGATTCATTTACAGTATACTCCCAGAAGATCACATGGGTTACACTGAACCCTGCAAGCCTGAACATTATCATTTTAAAAAAGATCTTTGCCAATCTGATAGTTGAAACATGGTGTCTTGCTTTAATTTGCATTTCTTTGGGTTATATTTTAATGTGAGCATTTGACTCTTTTTTAGAACATGCTTTGTCATTTTTCTCTGCTCACTTTTCTGCTCTACATTTCGTCAATGATTCTAGGCTCTGCCTTGAGTCTTTTTGTACATGTGAAAGCTGTTCCCTCACTGTTTGCCAGGATTTGTTTGGCTACTTTCCTTGGCAAGGTTGGTGCTACTTTCTTCCTTTACAAACCCAGTTGCAAGCCTCCCTCCTCCTAAAGCAGTTCCTTAGTTGAAAAAGGTTGTTTTTGTAGTATGGATGTGTTATGTTATAGAATATTTGTGTTGCTTTCTATGGGTGTATTGCTGCCTTGTCTATAGTTCTCCAAGGGCTTGCTTTTGCCTTTCAGAAAAAATGAAATAATTCTTTGGAGCTGGTTTATCTATTGATGTGTAACAAACCATCCCAAAACTTAGAGGTTTACAACAACAATTTATTATTATCTCTCATGTTTTCTTTCGTGTTAGCTGGGCTCCTCGTGTGTGAGGTCTCTTATGCAGTTATAGTCAGGGGGTGGGAGAAACTAGAGTCATCTGAAGGCTCAACTGGGATGGATATTCAGGGTGGTTTCTGATCTCACATGTCTGTCTCCTCGAAATAGCTGGAGCAGCCAAGGGCTGTCTGAATCTCCTCTCTTTCTCTCTGTCTTTCTCTCTCTCTCTCTCTCATACACACGTGGCCTTTTGCCATGTGTGGCTGGGGCTTCCTCAAAGCATGGCAATCTCAGGATATTTGAACTTCTTACCTGGTGGTTGGCTCCTCCCAAAGCAAGCACTCCAAAGAAAACAAGGTGGAAGCTGCAGGCTTCTTATGACCTAGTCTGAGAAATCATGCAGCATCACATCAGCCACATTCTGTTGGTCAACAGGGAGTCAGAGGGTCTCAAAAGTGAGGGCCCAGATTAGAGAGGATAGGACTACATATGGGTGTAAATACCAAATACCAGGCATGGTTGGAGGGACATCGTTGTAGACAAGCTATCCCAGGTACTCAGCACTGATTGTGGCAGGACCATATTTAACATTCGATACATTCTTATTCAATGAACATCCTAGAAACTGGAGATACATTGTTTTCTGAAAAAGCCATTTGACTTTTAATTTTCTTTTCTTGAGGGGAAGGGCCAAAGGAGTGAGCCATGAAAAATGAGGCTTTGGCATAACTGTAATCTAATCTCAGAAGAGCAAGTAACCTCGAAGAAATTCACTTATGGGTGGAAGTATATCCTACTGACAACCAGATATTCCCTTCCAAGATTCTATTATCCTTAGTTATCTAACCAATATTTTTCTATTTATTCTCATTCTCTTCCTCTGAGTAGAGTGACAGCTGCCCTGATGTCATATCTTCAAATCACACATGCTGTTGTTACACAGTTACTTCAATGCCATTGCATGTCCTTGTCTAATTCACAACATTTTAAAGTTTGGTGTTGGTTATAGAGACAGCCCAGCTTCTCACGAGAGACCTAGATCTCAAGGTTTGTCTCTGAATGTGAGTGGGGGAAGGGGAAACCATTCTGTCTGACTGACTCAGTCAGGGATATTTCTGGTCAAGTCTGCTTTGGGCTAATGTGTAAAATTGATCTATTCATTTCCCATGCAATAACAACTTCTTCTGATAGGATCCAAATAGAAAACATATGCTGCTTTAAGATTTCATTAATTCGGTTAAAAATTATTGCTCATTTGTTGTATTTAAGATGATACCACATGCTTTCCAGAAGCTTATATGAGAGAGGAGAGATAAGACATATATACCTAGACATCAGGCAGCCTACACTACAGGCCATATAGATGTTATAGATGTGAAATGCTGCAGGGGTTCAGAGTAGGAAGAAATCACTCAGACCAGAGTGGCATTTGTGGGCTTCCAAATAGAGTTTTGATAGTCAGATAAATTTGTCCAATTTCAGAGCTAAAACAGCCTTAACACAGAGCCTAACACAACTGGGAAAGGAATGGAGCTTTGTTTCTCTGGCAGCATTTTCTAAGCATGCTTATGCACATGGGGAGACCAAAGAGGGTTAACCCTCTCCGTGTTCTCCAAACAGAAACCAGACAACCAGGGGAGGAGTCCCCGTGCTGCCCATGGAAGGCGGCCTCGGTCCTCTTAACTTGGGCCAGTATTTGAAACAGCAGTAGGTGTGGTGGTTTCTCTGCTGTAGGTTTGCAGGTCCCCTGATGGGTGGGGAGGTCTGGCAGAGGAACAATCCCAAGCACACTTTGGGGAACAAATGTTCAAATATTCATTCCGAGGGCCTTAAACACCACAGGTCAGTTTCAGCTCTGGAGCCTGCAAAGATTCTCAGCAGGGAAGTGGTTAATGTATCACAGAGCACTTTTCAAGTCAGAAGAATCTCACCACCCCTTCCCCCCATCTGGGGCTGGCTTCTAACTGGGTTTAGGGGATTTGGAAGGGATTTGAGGTGGGTGTGGTTCTGGTGTTTCAGTTTCTAGGAAATAAAACAATCCTTTTCTTTGACCTTTAATGTGATTCAGATCAGTGTCTCCTTGGTAAGAAGCATTTTCTGTGCAGCAGTTTGCTGTAAGGCTGTGAGTATAGCAACTTGAAACTTCAGTTTTATGCTGCTTCTCCCTATCGCCAGCAGCCTGCATTCTGAGTGGGAAGCCGGGGATTCGGAGCTCAGCCTTTGACACTTGTATTGGCTGACGCTGGGGAAGTTCACAACCCAGCTCAAATCCTGACTCCTCAGATAATTGCTTCTCCTGCCTTATCTGCAAATGGTGGAGGCGGGTTGGCTTCCTTTAACACTTGGTGAATGGCAAAATTGCAGGGGCTTAAGGGAGGACTTACAACTGGTGATTGGATGGCCAGGAGCCCCACTTCGGAATTGTCACCTGATCCCAAATGGTGCACATCGTGCTCTCTCTGGAGGGAAGTTGAAAAGCAGGAATCAAACAAATTAGGGACAAAGGAATGTACCATAAACTCCCTCACAAACCAGGCGATTTGATTAATCCCAATGGAGTCATGCATCTGACTGTGGAAAGTTCTGTTCTTCATGCACTCTGTGATGCATGGTGCCCCTCTGCTGAAACAGAAATCCTATCATATATTGAATGCCATCTCTTTTCCTATGCTCTGTCATCATAAAATGTTGTGGCTGTGCAATTAGCTAAGAAAGAAGAACATATTTTTACATAGCATCCAAAATAAAAATTTAGGCTAGGAGATTTTAAATTCTATAAAGACTCAGTATAAGAAATATAAAAAAATTTTATTGTTAAGAAAACACAGATTTTGCTTAATCAGTGGAGCTAAACAGGTTTAACTAGAACATCAACAGAATTTGAGGTGGACAATCCATCCTAATGGTTCAAACTGAACAATTAATGTGCGTAGAAGCAGCATTTAAAGGACTGCAGTGGTTCTCAGATTTCAGTGGACATAAGAGCCTCCATGGGGACTTGTTAAAGATGTCAGTTCCCAGAGATTTTCTGATTTAGCAAATCCATTTTGAGGGCAAGGAATCAGAGTTTTATTTTTTATATTTATTTATTTATTTATTTATTTTGAGACAGAGTCTCGCTTTGTTGCCTGGGCTAGAGTGAGTGCCGTGGCATCAGCCTAGCTCACAGCAACCTCAAACTCCTGGGCTTAAGCGATCCTAATACCTCAGCCTCCTGAGTAGCTGGGACTATAGGCATGCGCCACCATGCCCGGCTAATTTTTTCTATATAGATTTTTAGCTGTCCAAATAAATTCTTTCTATTTTTAGTAGAGATGAGGTCTCACTCTTGCTCAGGCTGGTCTCGAACTCCTGAGCTTGAGCGATCCACCCGCCTCGGCCTCCTAGAGTGCTAGGATTACAAGCATGAGCCACCGCGCCCCGCCTAGCGGAGTATTCTTGAAGAATTATTTTCCAAGCGCCCGGCCTGGAATCAGAGTTTTAAATACGAACCCATGGTAATTCTGGTACTGTGGGGTCCACACATTGAGAAGAGTGGACTAGGGTTCTAACGTGGATCTTGATCTTCTATGCAAAAGAGCCCAAATAGAGATTCAGAACTCAAGTAGTTTAAACCATAATCAGGACCAATCCCTAAAATCCTCCCTATATTTTCCTTGAGTTAAGCAATCTATTAATTAGGGCATATATTTGGCTATGAGTTATAGACATTTGAAAAATAATGGCTTAAATTAATACTTTTTTTGGAGGAGGGAGGATAAACATGAAGTCTTGAGCTAGGCAATCCAGGTGGATTGAATGGTGCCACCCCCGTCCTCAAAAAAAGATGTGTCCATGTCCAAATCCCCAGAAGCTGTGAATGTTTTACTTTATTTGGAAAATGTTCTTTGAAGATGTAATTGAGTTAAGTAAAGTATCTTGAGATTGTCCTGGATTACTCGGATGGGCCCTAAATTCAATGACAAGTGTGCTTGTAAGAGTGAAGCAGAAGGAGCTTAGACAGAAGAGGAGGCAGCAATGTGACAACAGAGACAGAGATTGGAGTGATGTGGCTACAAGCCTGGGGCAGCCACCAGAAGCTGGAAGAGGCAAAGAGTAGGTTCTTTCCCAGAGCACCCAGAGGGAGTGTACCTCTGCCCGATTTTGGACTTCTAGCTCTGTAACTGTGAGATAATGCATTTTAGGCCATCATGTTTATGATAATTTGTTTCAGCAGCCTCAGGAAACTCAAATGCTAGCATTGGTATAGCGGTTCCTTCAGGGAACACATTTCCTTTTGTCTTTCTGCTGCGCCATCCTTGGCATGGGTTTGCTGCCACTTGGTCACGAGATGGCTGTTACATCTCCTGTGTGGCATCTGCATTCTAGGCAGGAAGAAGAGGGAAGAGCAAAGGGAAGGGTGTAGACTAGTTTAGTTTGTCTCTATTTTAGCTGTCCAGGAAGCCACTCAGTAGTTTTCTTTTAACTTCCCAGCCAGAACTGGGCCAAACAGCTGCCCCATCTGCAAGGGAGACTTGGGAAAGTACTTAAGTATTTTTTTTTTTTTTTAAATATTGGCTAAATTATCACATCCAACAAAATTGGAGTTTTATTAGTAAAGGGGAGGATGTTTGGCCAGATATTGTCTAGGCAACCGGAAAACTCTGCCAAGGATAGTATGCTCAATATATCCCAGTATCCTGGTACCACAACTCTTTTTTGGAACCTGGACAGCAGTAGACTGAGACTGGCTGGTCAGAGCTGCCTGAAAACACTAAGTGAGGGGCAGAGATTCCTTCTTGACCAATACTTGGTGATTTATACTTTCATATCTTAAATGTCTCAACCTAAGGTAAAGGAGCTTCTGTGACCTGTTGACTTTATTTCGTACTTAAAGCAATTTTGCTTTTGATCAAAAACTCGAGTGTGATCCTCATGTTTTACAAACTTGGCACCCTAGAATTATCCATAAAAATATCTCCTTTTGACAGTTTCTTCCAAAACCCCATGGGTTTTTCTAATTAGAAGATAATGAGCTGTTGTGGTTGAAAGCAACAGGGTAGTCCTTCTTCCCTAGTTGTGGGAGTTTAGAAAGGGCTGAACGCAGCTAAGGAGCTTGTGTTTTTTAGAATTAAAGTTTGCCCTTTTTTTGGCGAGCCTTTGGTTGATAAACACTCAGGTTTTCAAAGGGGCCATAGCACTGGTGGTGTGAACTTTGGCCTCATCGTTGCTGGGCTGTAAGCAGAGCTGCCGGTGGCCCCTCATTGCCTCAATTGCCTGTTCTGGCAGCCATCTTATTTTGCTGCAGAACATACGTGAAACAAGATTCCCTGAGCCACGCTTTTGCATTTAGTGGTTCTCAGTGGGGAGACATTTGGCAATGTCTGGAGACATTTTGGGTTGTCACAGCTTGGGAGCTGGGTGTGGGTGGGAAGAGGTGCTACTGGCATCTTAGATGTTAGAGGCCAGAAACCTCCTACAATGCACAAAATGGCCCTCCACAAAAAAGAATTATCTAACTTTAGCTAACAATAGTGTTGAGGTTGAGAAACTCTGGCATAAATGAACAATAACTTTTATGGGTAAAAATTTAAAAGACCCTTAAGTTAAAAAAAGTCTTCCTAATATCCTTCCACTTTTTCCATAAAGGCAAAAGAGGCAAGAAAGAACCAAGTTGGCTCCTTGCTATAAATGGAATTATTATTATTATTATTTTGTCTGAATGAGGAAGATTCTATTTCTAACAACAATAGCAGGTAAAGTTTCTCAAAAATAAATAGCTAATATTTTCACAGCATTGTCTTGCTTGACTTTTGTACAAATGGAGAACATTTGATGCTGCCACAAATCTCTGCATTCGTCATCCCGACAGCACTTCCTTGGAGGCGGATGGCTGAGACCGGCCTGTCAGGATTTCTGATAAGTCCCAGACCATCCCTGACCATCAAGAGGGGGAGATTTGCTTCCTATTCAGTGAAAATGTAATCGAGGGTTTTGAGCCAGGCAGTTACTAATAATTATGAATGCATCAGCACATATTGGTCAAAGGGGTAAAGCTGGTGTACAACATAGCCAGACATTTTTTAGAAAACTTGTGTAATGTTATGGACTAATGGTGTTAGTCTGTATTGTGCGACTTTATTCTTTCCACTTGTAGGCCTCTGTAGTTCAAGTCCAAGTGAGGATCTGTTAAGTAGATTAACATAAACCCAAGGGACATCACATTACTATTTGCAACATTCCACACAAACATGGATGGCTTCGTCTCTTAAGCTCCAGTTAATTTATAATAAAAGCTGTATTCCAATGAGCTGATTGCATATGAATAAAGTGCATCAAATAATGCTCCTTGACAGTTTTCAAGTTGCTTCATCATCTTTTCACTCCAGCTTTTGTCCATAGTCCTCCAGGGTTAGAAGGCAGATAGCTCAATCAGACACTTATGAATAGTTATACCTACTTAGATGCTCTAGGAGAAAAAGTTGGTGAAAACATCTGTGGAGAATCCAGTCCTTCAATGCCTGGAAGGATTACCCACAGGAGAAAACCCTTATGAGTCAAATGTATTCCTTTTTCAAGCACTATTTGTATCCAAGCTTTGCCTGAGCTCCAATTAAATAAATAAATTTCTTTTCCTGAGTATTGTTATTTATATAACTCTCTGGACCTTGGAGTTTAAGCTCACAAAAGCCAACATGTAAACGTCCTTCTTAAGATTTTTAAAATTATAGATGATCTTTGGCTGCACTAGAACATTTGCATTTTGAGAAGAGAAGTCAATTAAACGTTCTGCCTTTGCCTGTAAAATAAATATAACTGAGATTGGCAAACTGCTTGGTGATTCAGACTGAATTCTCTCTGGACAGACTTAAGTCTGTTCGAGTCTCTGACCTATGGTCAAGAAATGCAAATATGTATATGTGAGCTTGTATGGGAAATCGTTCTTTGCCAATGGAGAAGTCTGTGGGATTAATTCTGTTTGTTTCCGGGTCTATAAGTGGATGCATCTTTTCCACTCCTCCCCCTTCACTCCGGCCTGTCTTGTCCGCTGTTTCTACTAACCTATTGACCTGATGTTGAGGGAATTCCCAGCTTTGAAAAAACAGACTATGTTGCTGCTTCTAGTTGCAGAGGGATTTACTCAGCCACGTTTTGACTCTGAGTTCAAAACAGTTAAGCTTTAGAGGTCTCTGGTTTGATAGGAAAATTTTCTTAAAGTCCATAGTACTTTGCATTCTAGGGTTGTCTTAGAAATTCTTATCTGGAAACTTTACAGCCTCAATTATTTCAAAGAAATGAAACAGTTTATGCTGATTTAGGACATCTATTCTCCAATTAACCACAAAAGGCCTGCTCTTAATCCCTAATACTTCCATCAAGAAAGATTTTCGCAATTTGCACAGCGAGAGCCATGTAATTAGGGTAAATTGTTTAACCTCTGTGGCTCTGTTCCTTATCTATAATATGAGAGAAATTGCTCTGTAACCTCTAATGTTTCTTCAAGGTCTAAAATTATATGATTCTATGACCCCTTATTCCATATGCATGTTATCTTTTGTTGAAGCAAAGTTGAAGGTCACTGGCACACGCCACAAATAAATGAAATCCCATTTACAGACCTGGGATAATATCCCAGGTCTTCACCACTTACTTGCTATATGACTTTGAACTACTTATTCACTTCTCTGAGCTGCGTACTTTTATCCATAAAATGGGGATAGTAGTTCCTGTCTCATTACATTCTAATGAGGATCAAAAGAGATAATTTTATAAGGTGCCTGTGGCCAGGCAAGATGGCTCATGTCTGAAATTCAAACACTTCGGGAGGCTGAGGCAGGAGGATCACTTGAGGCCAGGAGTTCAAGACCAGCCTGGGTGACATGATGAGAACCTGTCTCTACAAAAAAAAAAAAAAAATTATTAGCTGGGCATTCTGGCACATGCCTAGAGTCCCAGATACTCAGGAGGTTGAGGTGAGAGGATTGCTTGAGCCTAGGAGTTACAGGCTGCAGTGAGTCACTGCTCTCTAGCCTGGGTGTCAGAGCAAGATCCTGTCTCTAAAAAAAAAAAAAAAAAGTGCCTGAAATAGTGCCTGGCACTTAGTAAATGCTCAGTAATGAATAATGTTAATGTTAATTTCTCTAGGGTTTGTGAATCATTCCTCATGAAATAGACATTGGTATGGCTGCCTCTCTTTATTAAGAGGGGGCCACGTGGGACAAGGTAAAATACAGCCCAAGGGGTCTGTCTTTTGCTGCAGACACAACTTCCTCATTTTTGACATGAAGAGCTCTGGGCAGCAAAAGCAATTTGGGATTTAACAGGAAAAAGCCATCAGCCAGATTGACTCCTGTCAAAGACTCCCTTTCAATAAACATTTACAAGAAGGGAAGCTTGATAAATGTGGCCCCATTCCAAGAAATGTGTGGCAATGGCAGCTTTGTGTCTGGCATTCAGATATTTCCAGGTATTTTTCTATTCTGCATCAGTTTCCCTCCAGTACAGAAGTAATTGGAACTCAGTGCCTATGAAGTTTACAGATAGCAACATTGCCTGGTTTTCACCAAGAAAAAACAGTAATAAAGGAATAGACTTTGTTCTAAAATAAGACAGACTTCCTTCTGCATGGAAGGCCTAAAAAATCCTTGCCTTCTTGCTGAAGATGAACCCATCATTCTTCGTGCTGGTCAAACATAGCAGAGATTTATTTGGCCAAAGAAAACTTTATTTGTTCAGGCTTTGCTGTGATTCTGGCACTGAATGAGGACACAGAAATGATTGTCTGAAGCCCTCTCCTTCCCCATCTTGAAAGTGAATGGCATGAATCCAATTGGGTTGTTAGTCTAGCGGGCCAAGACCCAAACTAGAGAGTGGTATTTGAGGGCAAGCCGAACTTGTCATCCTTTTAGGAGAGTTTGAGACAAAACAGTGAAGTCCACCTCTAATCAAGGGGGGCACCAGGAGGTTGGAGGTGGAGGCTAGAGAGGGAACCAAGCAGGAGCTGGAAGAAACCAAGGAAAACCCTGGACCAAGAATGGGGGTGGGCCGGGTGCGGTGGCTCACGCCTGTAATCCTAGCACTCTGGGAGGCCGAGGCGGGTGGATTGCTCAAGGTCAGGAGTTTGAGACCAGCCTGAGCAATAGCGAGACCCCGTCTCTATTAAAAATAGAAAGAAATTATCTGGCCAACTAAAATATATATAGAAAAAATTAGCCAGGCATGGTGGCACATGCCTGTATTCCCAGCTACCTGGGAGGCTGAGGCAGTAGGATCGCTTAAGCCCAGGAGTTTGAGGTTGCTGTGAGCTAGACTGATGCCACGGCACTCACTCTAGCCCGGGCAACAAAGTGAGACTCTGTCTCAAAAAAAAAAATAAAAAAAGAGTGGGGGTGTATGTGCCTCCATGTTAGCAGGTGCCTGGGGCATGGGAGGGTCAGGCTGCTTGAAAATCCAGGCAGACAAGAAAGCCCAGCCCCTTCATTTTTTAGAAGAGAAGTTGAGAGATAATGCTCATATTGACACAGCTAGTTGGTGGCAGAAAGGACTAGCTCTGGAGTCCCCAAATTTCTTGTCTATCTGTCTTCCCATAACTTATTTTTTCTTTGGTCTTTAGTTCATGAGCCTCCATTTATACTTGTAACATCCTCTTTATTACAGTGATTCTCTGTTTCATTTACAATTCTTGTTTAAGGTGAGCGGCAGACGTTATTCTATTCAGGGTAGCCTATTTCTTTTTTACAAGCCAAACTGTGTATAGCTAACATATATGAGCTTAACTGTGTATGTTCAGTAACGTACCTATTCAGCACTGCATTCATACAGATGGAGTGACAGTGAATTTAAGACCAAATTGACAAGATGATCTTTTTCTCAGTTTTCACCATCCACTCTCTATGAATTTAAAAGAGAGCTTTATTTTGGTTTTGTCTAACACTTTTCTGGTATCAAGGTTAACTTATAGAAAATTATAAAAAATTTTTATCACAGAATATCTTCTTTAGATCATTTGGATTGATGATACATGTTTTATTAATGCCAACTTAAAACTTTACATAATAATTTTTCACTTATTTATACATCACTTTACAAAATAATTGGTTTTTCATCCATGGATGAAATTTATACAGTATTTCTATTTTATTCCTCTGAGAACTTTACTAAAATGAGAGGAATATTAAAAACTAAAAAAGAGATAAACCCGAAGAACAAAGATTGCAGGTGAGGCAACAAGACCAGGTGAGAGATGTGCACCCCATTTGGAAGACAGAAGCAGATGGATGAGCAGAAACTGACTTAGCAGAGTGTACAACACTGGATCCAGTCTGAGCAGGGGAGAAGCCAGCAAGAAGCACCCCAACGTGTGCTCCCGAACCCCAGAAAGGCGAAAGGACTAGGATCACTAGTTAAAAGGCCGAGGGGTGGCTCTGGAAACAGAAAGCAGATGGGTTGAATCTCCACCAGCTCCGCTGCCTGCTACCTCTTGGTTAAAAAGAACTGCTACATTTTCTTTCCCCCCACCCCCTTTTTTAATGTTTACAATGATTCACTTTACATTTTATGATTGAGCCATGTCTCCCCACACAAATTCAGTTGGAAAAAATTGAGTTTAAAGATGCTTATTTTGGGCCGGGCACGGTGGCTCACGCCTGTAATCCTAGCACTCTGGGAGGCCGAGGCGGGTGGATCGCTCGAGGTCAGGAGTTCAAGACCAGCCTGAGCAAGAGCGAGACCCCGTCTCTACTAAAAATAGAAAGAAATTATATGGACAACTAAATATATATATAGAAAAATTAGCTGGGCATAGTGGCGCATGCCTGTAGTCCCAGCTACTCGGGAGGCTGAGGCAGTAGGATCGCTTAAGCCCAGGAGTCTGAGGTTGCTGTGAGCTAAGCTGACGCCACGGCACTCACTCTAGCCTGGGCAACAAAGTGAGACTCTGTCTCAAAAAAAAAAAAAAAAAAAAAAAAAAAAAAAAGATGCTTATTTTGGAATTAGTTTAGTTGAGCAGACATCTGAGTGTGTACTGTGCCGAGTTGATACAAAGATGACTAAGCCCGAAGCTCTCTTTCCCTCCCTGTCTCAGAGTCTAATGGGGCAGACAGACAGCCCAGCTAACTGTGAACATGACAGAACAGAGTGGGGAGCCCAGGGTCAAGCCTGTGGGAGGCACAGGAGGCCTCAGAAGAGAAGTGGGTATTTGGATCATGAAGATGAGTGGCTTGTGATTGGGGAGGGCCCAGGGACCCCAAAGAATGTTCCTGGGAATATGGAGCTGTCAGATGGTGACCGATGAGCAATGTGAGGCATTCTTTAGGAAAAAGGTACATGTAAGGCTTATGTTGTGAAATAGATAACAGAAGTTTATCGCACAGGATAATGGAGAAAATGGTTCAGTTTTTAGCTTCTGTCTGAGTCCATTGCTCTAACACTGTATGCACGTAAGGCTCCAGAGAAACGTAAGGATGTACGTTTTTACTGCAAGTGGGTTACCGTGGCTGTTATCATTTAGTCAGGGGGCTCAAAGGGATCTTCCAGGATAAGCAGGCTGATAGTCACAGATAACCTCCTCTGAGGGTGTCATCCCTTGGATATCCAGGTCTTTTATTTGATGGCAACTGCACCGACAGATGTCACGAAAGCCTTGAGGGAGATATGTTGGGGCTCATGGGGCTTGGGGAGCTTAGTGAGTGTGGAGCTTAGTCAGATTGGTCGTGACTTCCAAGGCTCCTTCACCTGGTGTGGTAGAGAGCAGTAATAGGAAGGCAGCGAGGAGGGAACACCACCCTCTATTATGGTAGGTCCTGGAAAGCAAGGGCAGAGGCGTACTTAGCTTGCCGTCCTCAGAGCCCATGGTGGTGACCTGCCATGTAGGAATGAATGGTACTGAGTTTCCCCTTCTGACTGGTAGAAGTCAGTGATGCTCTTACCTGTTCTATCAGCTTAGTCACTCCATGGTAATTAACTAATTAATTCAACAAATAATTATTGAATAGCTTCCATGTGCCAGGCACAGTGAGTTCCTTACCTTTTGCACACCACACTTGCCTTTATATGTTCCATGAGTTTGGCAAGGATGAGCCCTTTCCTAAATCATCTTGCTAAAAAGCTGTCCTGAGTACTGGATAACACAGACTCAAGTCACTCTCCTGTGTTTGCCAGACTTTATGTTCTAAAAACTTATTATTTGACGATTAAGTTCTGAATTTTATTGGCTATTTATAATGATTTATGTTCTACTTATTTACCTAACCATTTGGAGCTATAAGAGTTGTTTTATAAGCATCATAACTTACTGTCCTGGATTTAAGTATCCATTTTTAAAAGTTCCTAGTATTTGCTGCAAATCTAAAACTTAACAAGCACAAGGTTTATTTTGAAATCACAGCAGTGAAATTGTATGGTCTTCAATGTCCGTGAGGGAACAGATTTTCCCCCACATTCTGGACCACAATTTATTATTGTTTAAATCAATGCATGACTTTTTGCATACCAGGCTGTACTTTGGGTCATACAGACTTAACCTCAGAACAAAATCACTTTGTTCAATAAAAAACAGGGCCCCTCCAGTACTCTGGACCCCTTACCATGTATTCCATAAGAAAAAAAGTTTATTTGACTGTATGATAACCTCAAGCGTAATTCCTCATAGAAATAAACCTGACAAATGTCTTACCCACTCTGCCACAGAGGGGAACTTAATGTCAGCTTCAACATTAACTCCTGCAAGGCACGTAGACAGTACTTGAAAAGAAAATAGTCTAGGAGAGTGGACCCAAGTGCTTACTAACATAGTAATGATATAAAAATTCTCATGTTTGTACAAAGTTCTTTAACACACATTCTTTATTCTATTCTTTCGAGAGTGCCTAGTCTTTCACAATGTTATGCAACTAAAAACATTTCCTAGAATTATGGAAATGACTTCAGTTTTAATTCCCCTATGAGCAAGGTGGTTAGTAGGTGAGCAGGGTTTTGAAAGTTTCTGGCATGTCTGTGGTTTACCTCTCCTTTTAAGAAAGACATTCATCCAATAGCCCCAGTATTTTGGTGTCATCTTAGAGATGGAGGTGCTGCTCCTTTAGGGATCACTGCATGAATTTGTGTCTACTCTGGCATAATATTTTAAAATCTTGCTTGGTTGAGATTATTTAAGATATTTAAGTGATTTTACTTCAATAGTTATACTTTATAGTTGGCAGGTCCAGGCTCTGTCTGTTTACTGTTTTCTGATCCAGAAACCTCTGGGCGCGGGAAGTCAAGGATAGGAATAGTGCAATAAATTCACAGCTTGCTCCCTCCTTACCCCCACCCCTGGCATCAGTCCCCCAGGTCCTTCTTGGCATTTGCTAATCTCACCCCATCATTCAGGGTCTCTGAAGAGTGGGCACTCAGTGTTTGGTTTGTCCAAAATAGCCTTTTTGTCTGAGAATAGCATCCGCCCCCCACCCCCTGCTAAATTTGTTGAGAACTTCTTACTCTCACCATGTGGTTCCAGTGAAGGCTGCCATGGTCTTTGATGTACAAGTACTGAAGCTCCCATGGCCACAGCCGATTAGCCTAGAGTTGGTATGTACTAAGTCTGGACCAATCAGAGTCCCGCCTTGGGAACTATTCAAGCTTGGTTAAAGAAGAGAGTCAGTCCCTCTCTGGAAGTGCCAGTGGTTGTAAGCCCTCAGGCCAACTCTTGAAGTCTTTGTTTCCTGCCATGTGGAGGAAAATGATCTGTATTGAGAGATGGTGCTGCTATGTAAACAGCAGCAAAAACAAGAGATGGACCCATGATTTGTGTTTCTAGTTCCAAGTGCTCCTAAGCAAAGCCGGATCCTTGCCTTGCTCTCAGTTTGGTCCTTCCATCCTTCCTTAGATTTTGTGAACTAATAAATTCCCACTTGAATTCTGCTAGTTCAAGTTAGATTTCTGTCACTTGCAACCCAAAGAGCTGTTTCCAACAACCCCCCAATCCCTCCCTCCAGCATTTGAATGATAGCTACCTTGCAACTCATCTTCTCGGTGCCCAAAATATCAGCTATCTAATCTAATTAAAGAACCACTTACGTGTGGTTTAGAGGAAACATAGGTTAGTTACCACTATAGTGACTGTGGAGAAACTTTCCTGTTTTATTTTATCAATTATTGACCTTAAGGTGAGAATTTTCAGGGTTGGCAGAGAGTCATTAAGAGGACTGGTGATAGGTCTCAAATTATAAAGAGTCAGCTTAATGGGGCCCTGCCATTCTGCTCTTGGAAGGAGAGCCCTCAACATTTTGCTGACTAAAGTGTTAAAGAAATATGAACCTGAAAGAGTGACTCATTGTAGTTTTGCTAAACTGTGTAGTTTATATGATGAATACAAATTATTGACAATGTCTGAGTCAGACTTTAAGGAATTATATCTAATGACTTTCTCAATCTTGCTTTCCTATACATGGGTATTTTCTCTTTCAGAATGTTGTAACTTCTTAGGTTGACATAACTTTCTGGGATTAAAAATATTAATTCCTCAAATGAAAGAAGGTCTTGGAAGGAGGGAATAGGGTAGGGAAGAGAGAAAAGATATAGAAATTGAAAAAGGCAAAGAGAATAGAGAAAGAGTTACGACCATAGGAGATGGGAAAATGAGTGAAAGAGTGATAGGCAAGCAAAATGGAGCAGGAAATGGGGTAGAAAGAAGAGATCAGTGAAACCAAAAAGGCATTTAAACAGGGAGCTTGAATCCTCTTCATCTATTTTGGGAGAAATGGAGAGCTTCTTACACTTCCAGAGGAGGAAAAAAGAAAAAAAAACCAAAAAACAAAAGTAAAACAAAGTTCTAACGCACGATTTCCTGTCCAGCTGGAATTAGTTTTTAGCTAAGGATGAATGCCAGCAGTATTAGCCGAAGTAACAACTTTCCCACTCACTAGCAGTCCACGTTGGTTCTGATTTGGCTCTGGACATGATGTTCTGAGCCAAAGTAAGTTCTGTCCAATTTGGAAATGGCTCTGGTTTTACCTGTATCCTTTGGTTTGGAAAGATGCTTCTGGTAACTGTCATCCCGAGTGCCATTCCCTGGCTCTCCTGGTGGGAATGACTTAAAGATGGGTTTATGTAGTGCCCTGGCCAACCTCCTTCTTAACTTAGAACTCTGGGCATGCATATGCCCACCTCTCTGGAAGCACAGCTCCTAATTTAGGTTCTGGAACGGGTGAGTTGACTACTATCTCCCAAAGATGGTATATCTCTGTCTTGTAGTTTCATTTTTTTCCCCTTTGTTTTCCTTTCTTTGCCATCAAGTGTTGGTTAGATGAGCCATTTTCTTGCATTTTCATTAATAATGCCTCCACTAGCTTGTAAAGCACAAAGAATCAGCTGATTCATCTAAAAAACAGCTTCATGCTCCCTACACACTGTGGATTCAGCGTAAATGCAATTTAATCCTATCACCTCTCAAACAAAGTCGGCCTTTCAGTTCTTTGTTAAAGGGAGAGCAAGAACAATATGAGTGTGTTTCAGTGGTTTCAGAGTAGTTAGGAGCAAGAATGTTACAGGCCACAGAATATACAAAACCTTTGCCAGCCAATAGGTTTGATAGATGATAAATGTGTTTGTAAAAATAAATCCACACTTGGGCAGGGAACCATTATCAACAGCTGCAAAGCTTAAAGAGGATATCCTGCAGGGATATCACTCACAAACACAAAAACACATAAATAAATACCAGGGTGGTTTCAGATGGACTCTGTCACCACTAAAAATTCACTTTTTAGAGACACAATGTCACCATGAGAGTTTCATTGCTTGAAGAATGACCTTAGCTATGTTATTTATGGACTAGAATGGATGATAAGACCTTTTCCTCAATATGCCACTTTATTGAGCTGGAAATTGAAAGAGGCCAAGATGGTGGGAAGGAATTGTTTGTTTTGTGTTGAGTTAGAGCAGCATGAAGATCCCAACTGCTAAAACAGCTGCATCATAAATAACCCACGTAGAACAGATGCAATGCGTGTGTGTGTGAGGGCAGGGTTTGATGGGGGCTGCAAGATGAGGTTGTGAATGAAGTGGTTAGTCACATAAGAGCATCTGTAAATATTAGAGGCTCTAAAATAAAAAGATAACTAAAATTGCTGGCATTTTTTTTTATTAAAAACCTGTGTTGGAAAGTTAGACTTAACAGTGATGAAACAGCCAGTCTTCATAGATTCAGTATTTTAGTGAATCTGCATTTCATTTTATGCCATCCTCTAAGTCAGAAACCCGAGCAAGAAACCTTCTCTCTCTTGGATTCTTCTTATACAGTCAGTCCTCAGGCCCATCAACCTTACCTCTTAAATGTTTCTTGAGTGCAGCCCCACCTTTTGATCCCCATGGCCAATTCCTGTGTTTCAGGTTATGTAAGACATTTGTGACTGAGATTCCACTCCATTCCCATAGCTCTTGTGTCACCTACACAACACACCTTCCATACCGCTGAAGAGATGGAATGCCTGCCTGCTCAATGTATCTGTCGCAGTGTTCCACATCTCTTCACGCAGGATGAAATTCTGTTTCTGTGTGTGTAGCATATAGAGTCCAACATGATCAGCCTACTTACATAGCCTGTCCCACAGGCACATTCATACAGTGCTTTTCCTGGAAAAGATCATGACTTTTTGTCTGTTTATTGTATTTTTGCATGATATTTTCCCAGCTTTGGGTAGCCTGTCTACTCTCATTGCTGCCTCCTTTGGCCTGTCAAACTCATCCTTCACAATTTGGTCCCCAAATCTCTTCTACTCCTCTATGAAGCATTTCTTGAACATCTCTACAGAGCTGGGGAAGTGTTCAGTAACTTTGCCATTAAGCAGCTGCACAACCTTCTTGCAGACAGTTTTACTTTGATGATATACCCTTCCACATTCTCAGTCCATGTGCTTCATGTGAGGTTGACTTCACCTCTGGGCCTGAGGGAGTTGAGCATGAAACTAGGTTAGGCTGAGCCAATCTCTGCAGACCATTCCCTTGGCCACACCTATTGTTCAGCCATGGGCATGTGATCAAAAGTGGGCCAGTGAGACCCAAAATCAATTCAATTCTGGCACTGCTATTTGAGCTATCGGGGAAGCAGATTTTTCTTTTCCTTTTTTTGGACTAGCAGTTGTGAAGATATGAGCCTGAATTTACTAGAAATACCCCTGTACAATCATGGATTGGAGCTTACCCAGCGGAAGAACTGCTAGAAGGAGGAGCTCAGAGACACTGTGACTGATCCAAGCTCCTCCTATAGGCCAAGATCCATCATGGACTTTCCAGTTTTGTGAGCCCATAAAGTATCTTTTCTTCTAATTTGCTTATGCCAGATGGGGTTGGATTTTCTGTCACCTGCAACCAGAAGAATTCCACTCTACCTCATTTTTTTCCCCTCTGCTCTGTAGCACCTTTTTTATCTTTATATTTTGCTCTTGCCCCACTGTTGACTAGTACCTGGTGTTTGGGTAAGGTGGAGAATCTAGGTCTTTCCTATCTAAGGGAGGCATGGAAGTCAACTACCAGGGTGTTCTCTCAGTGCTAATGTTTGAGCATATTATGTATCTGGCGTAGAATTTGTATGCTTGGAGGAAAAAAGGGTAAAAATGGAGAAGGCAAAAATGGAAGGAAGTAGGTAGGGCAATGAGGGAGGTGGTTTCCGTACTAAATGGGTAAAGATGGGATTATCTTTGCCTCTTTTTTTGCCTTATGGATCTTCAGTGTCCTGCTCTTCTACTCTTCCTTTTCTCCTCTCCCCTTCCTTGTGTAATTTTGTGTCTAGTCTCAGGGAAGAGTTGTCTGTCATTCTTTGCTGGGAGTGGGAGCTGGAGGAAGGTGGGGGCTCTGGGTCCTAAATGCAGAAGAGGGATAAAAAACTTTTTCTTTGATGATAATCTTAGAGTAGAAGATTTAAGTAATCATATTGCAAATACTAGTTTTCTTCTAGCACTTCCCCTTGTTATTATGCAGTGTTGAAAGAATTTCTGTGTCCTACTCAGCCTTGGGTTACTTTACAGAATACCTTATCCTTGGTAGGTATAAAGGTGTCATTTCTTGCTTCAAATGAGAAAAGTAACTGCATGCAGAAGAGGATCTCTTATCTCTGACACCTAGGGCAGGAGACAGTCAGATATTCTTTTAGGCTTTTACTTGATCACACGGCAATTGCCCTGTATCATGGCTTTTAGATTGAAATTCCTTAACTGAGAAATCAGCAACAGAGTGAATTACAATTTTTTTTTTTTGTTTGTCACTAGGAAAAGGAGTCATGGTCTCTGGAGGGATAGTAATATCTTCTTGATTTTCTACCGTCTCAAAATAGATGGAACCCTTGTTTAACTCTGCTTTTGGTTTTGCTAAACATATAGTATATGGAGGTTGAATATTTAAATACATTATAGTTATCCCATGGGGTTTTAATTACCTGTTTACTGCTTATCTCTTCCCTTTAGACTGTCAACCCCTGAAGTCTGCCTTCTCACCTTTATCCCATCGCCTGGCACTTTGCCCGGCACGTCACTGGTGCTCATAGCTGTTGAATACAAGAGTGAAATAAGCACTTGGTAGAGAACAGCAGGAATATTTATTTGAAGTGTTTAGAAGGTGGGTGGCGAAGTTTCCTTGCTTATCTCATGGGCGGGACATCTTTATTGACAGAACTTTGTTTTTAAGGAAGCAATGATAAAAATAAATATAAAGAGGTTAAAGAACCTGAAACCACAGTTAATGTTGACAGTGTTTCTCAAAATGTGGCCTGTAGACCACCAGCTTCCTCCTGACAGTGTGCCTGTGTCCTCATTGCTGTTTTTTCTCTCCCATTTTGTGTTCTTTGTCCCCCAACTCCCCTTCTACATTTTATTAAGTTTAATTTATTCTTGCTTCAAATCAAGAAAATCATGTGGGGTTTTTAGTCATCATTTTTGGAGGAAGAAGTTGAGACCACAGAAATTCAGTGACTTGCCCCACAATACCCAGTGAATCCCTGGACTCAGATCTGACTGTTTTTTATGCCCCTGTTTTAAACATCCTGTGTGAGATTGGGCTGGGTGCCCTCCCTTAACCCATTTTGTAATAGATGGAAGAAAGGTCAGTGAGAATGAAGTGGTGATATATGGGTTTGTTTTCTGAAAAACAAATGTAACTCAAAGATTTGTTGGGTGTGTTTTTTATTAATATGATATGATCACCAAAAATACCCATCAGAGTCGATGAATATTTATAGCACAAACACAAAATGGTTCATCCTCAGAGATACCACCTGTTTGTAAATTTTACCCAGAACATGAAAGAGTATAAGATGTATATTTTGTATATATTTCTTTACACACACACACACACACACACACACACACACGCTGCATACACATTGTTTGTTTCCTTTTCCGTTTTCTTTTTAGTATCTTCTTGGTGGGCTATATAATTATTTTGCTTGGCAAATTATAGAATAATGGCTTGGCAAGCTTACAAAAAGAGAAATTAAAGTGGAAAAGGATTAGTTCCTAGACATACAAGCTTTGCTCTAAATCAGTGGAGTTGAGCCTGATATTTTTAAGAATTAGCCATGACCAAAAAATGTGTCCCATATGCTAAATGGTTATTAAAAACATGTTGATATCTGGGAAAGAGGTTTCTTTATCTCTTCTCTCTTCTCTTCATTTCTCTCTTTTTTCTTCTCTTCTCTTCTTCTCTCTCCTCCACTCCCCTTCTCTTTTTCTTTTTTTCCTTTTCTTTTCAAGAATGTTTCATATATTAAGGAAAAACAGCATCAGGATATTTGGCTGGAATAACGTCTTGTCCTTACTCCCACTAGGAGAACCATTGGTGGCCCAGGCAGTTTGGTCTCTTGATGTCTTTCAAGATGCACTAAGGCACTCATGCAAAGTGAGTTTACCCCAGGCCTACATGAGGAGCATCCAGAGTTCAATATTTTATACCTTCAATGACTATGTGGGGTTGAGAGGTGTGAACTGTCTTTTGGCTGGAGATGGCACGGTGATGAAGGGGATAAGAAATATTTCACTGATAATAATGTCAAGATGGTGGTGGAACTGTACATTTTCAATCAATTGGCATACAAAATTTTTTTAATAACTTAAGAAAGCAGGGCCTAAACTCAAGGAGCTCACAGTTTCATTCTCTTCTGCTGGCTTTATGTTTTCCTGGACCAGAGTTTCAATAAAATGAATGTACCATCGACCTTCCTCCCTGGGTATCTGGAAGAAAACAAAGGAATCATAAAAGAGTTTTTCTATTCTTACATGAAAATTACTATAATACTACAAAGTACTGCTCTGTTTTATAGAGGGAACCATGAAGTAGTAGTCTTTATGATGAGGTTTCTTGGAATTTTTGTAATGCATGGGGATCTGAGGATTCAGATTGGATGCAAGTTATTAAACATCAAGACCATGGCAATAAAGATGCCACTGTTCTTTTGATAATGCACAGACCTTTATACTTTTGTGTGTGGGCTTTCATTTTAGAAGATAAATGTATTTTTAAAGCTTTAAAAAATGAAGTGTTTTTTTGACTGTTTGTGAGTTAAGGCAAAAAAAGAACCATGGCATGAAATCAGTAATGTGCCTAGTGATTGGCCCCACACTCACATGTAAAGTCCTCTTAAGATGTTCCCATTAAAAAGTTTTTCCATATGATATATTGGAAGTTTTATATGTCTATATTTTAAATTTTACTCCTAATAAATTTTCTCCTATAAGATATTTTTTGCTAGCTGCTGTTCCTTGGACTAATGTTTAAAAGGGATTTACTACATATGTATGGGATTTAACTATTTTGAAATTTTCTCATTTTTTTTCTTTCTTAAAAATCAAAACACCTCTGAAGATCAAAGGAATCTCTTTTTCCCATTATCCAGGAGTAGAATTTGGGATTTTATCTTAGGAGAAGTACCGTCAGAAAATGTAAAAAGAGAAACAACAAAACTCCCAGCTGGAGTGAGAAAAATCAGTCCCTCACAGACATTTTTGTCTGTAGCCAACTGGTGACTTTCCAACAGGGTCTGTCTTTTGAAATCTGGTTTCCTCTCTCAAATTAAACCCCAGTTGTGTCTTAAAAAGAAAAGGCCCCACCATTCTGTCTACCATGACTCTATAAACTTTCCTCTGTGAAGGAAAGGGAGAGCATTTCTGAGAGTCTTGGAAGAGTCAAAAAGGTGATTTGACAGTTCAGTTTATACTTTCTGCATTTTCCCCTGTAACATTTCCTTAGCCTGAAACAAATTTTATATTGAAAGCTCAATAGCATCAGAAATCTTCCTTAAGAACAAGAAGTTTCAGTGACTGTTCATTGTAATACAATATAATATGCTGAGTGTTAACAAGTGGCTTTTATGTTTCATAATATTAATCATACTGATGATCTGTTTGGCTCATCACACTGTGGTCTAGTGAAATGGTTGACAATAACGCAGTTATGAAGACAAGGCAAAGCAATACAGCTGAAGGAAAAAAGCTACCAATCTATCCGTATGCATCACGACCATTTTGGTACCTGCCAGTGTGCAAGACACCACAGGGAATAAAGCGGATGACCCAGCCCCTGTCTACAGAGAACTTGGAGTCTGGAGGCAAAAAGGCATTACAATGTCCTTGAGGCAAAGGCCTCAGCTGCAGTCACAACAACTAACAGAAAGAGAAAGGAAGACAGAAAACATTTCTCAGATGTCAGAAGACAGATAAAAACTGTAAAATATTAGACAGTCTTTTTTAGCATAACAGTCTTTCAGTTTTATTTTTAGAAATTAATAGTCACCACATTTTGCTTTTAAAATGGCTGTGGCTTCCTTCTGGCATTGTCAAGAAGTGATCTCCTTATATCCCATCTCTATCTCCTACGGACTCAGGAGCTTAGATAATGAGTGTTTGCAGGTATCACCAGTAATTACTACTCTCCTCACTGGATAGATTTGCTCTGCTGCAGGGCAGGTGAGGGGTTAGTGGAGACCACCATTATCAGAAATAATTAGCCCGTTAGCCAGAGGGAAAGGCTTAGTGGCCTACCTATGGGCTTTACCCATCCAGGTGGAATCAGGGGATCTATTCTCTAGGAGGCCCATTCAGCCTCTTCATTTCAGACCCAGCAAGTTTGCTATTTATGTCTTTTGGCAAAGGATTTTTCCTCCTTTGAAAAATCTTTCAAAAGTCACCAGGGGACTACCTGGGAGAAGCATACCCAGCTAGAGAAATAAGAGCATTTGCCTCCTTCATTAGGGTACTCAGTGACATTGTCCTGTAATCCCTCTGGCAGCCCCTGGTTCCTGGATTGACTGCTCCAACAGAGATGCTCAGGGAGCCCACATGGCTACACAATCACTCCCACAAGAACAGCAGAACAGGGATAACAACGGGTGGCCTGGGGACAGCTGGGGGGCGGGGGGGGGGGCGGAGAGACGTGCCATGTGTATTAAATCTCTGAGGACAGAAAAATTAAATATCAGGGCCACATAGGAGCCCCAGATTGAAGGACACGGGGGCAGACACTGAAATACTGTACTTCACTTAGGATAAAGCTATTTCTTACATGAACATTTCTAAGTTAGGATGCTCCAGGGTGAGTAGTTTCAGGTACTTATGTAATGAACACTAATCATTTTTTAAAGCAGTGCTGTCCAGTAGAAATGTAATATGTACCACAAATGTAATTAAAAATTTTCTAGTAGCCATATTAAAAAGTAAAAAGAAACCAATGACATTAATTTTAATAATGTATTTTATTTAGCCCAACATATCCAAAATATTATCATTTCAGAATGAGATGAATATAAAAATTATTAATGAGATATTTTACATTCTTCTTTTCTTCTGTACTAGGTCCTCAACACTTGATGTGAATTTTACACTTATAGCACATCTCAGTTTGGCCTGATCACATCTCAGGTGCTCCAAAGCCACTGGTGGTGAGTGGCTTCCATATTGCACATTGCTCTGGAGCCTCGCCTAGTGGGCCAAATGGTCTTCTATAGGAATAAAATAAAGTGTTTTGTTGTTTTTTTAAAAACTGTCTTGCTGACCAGCAATAATCACAAAAACTACTCTACCACCCCCACTGATAAAAAACCAACCAACCAAATAAAACACTAATAAGGACAGCTGACTGAATTCTCACCAAATTTGAATTCATCATAATGGGGCCCAGAGGTGGGCCTCGGTGTGATTGGCAATTCTTTTGCACAGAAGCTTCCTAGGAAAGATTTGGTGACTAAACATTGTTACCAGCTCAACTCCATATGGTGTGCTCCAGGGTAAGAAGAGCCATGTATTAATTTTTGGCTGGTTAGAAGTGCTGGGAGGTGAGGTAGGGAAGTCCAGCTAGTGTTTCTGATGATCCTTCACACTGGGACAGTCCAGTGGGAGACGAACAAAGTCAAATTTATTCTCTTTCCAGACTGCATTGAGATTCAACCCAGATGGCTTGGTCTGTTGACCAGGGTTTGTATGTCCCAGGGCCTTGGCTGAGAGATGGCATCTTGTTGGAATCACTTGAGGGGCAGAAATGGTGAGGGGTTTGGAATAAAGGATTTTGGCAGTAGAATGAAAAATGATTGTTGACTTGCTATCCTAATTTTTCTCAATACTTAAATAAGCAAAGTGGGTATTTTTGACTGATTTTAAAAGTAGTTGGAGGACAGATGAGCTTCACTAGGCAAGGTGTTTACAGGACTAATTCACTGGACACCATGGCTTTTCCTCAGAAAGCCCAGATAATACAAAATGACAAATTTGTTTTTCTTAACCATTGCTAAGGAAGAATTTGATTTGTACCCCACTTACAGTTGACTTTTTTATTTTCATTGTTCCTATCACATAAATAATTTTATAGAAAATTGAAAAATTCAGAGAAGTATAAAGAAAATATACAAAATACTCACTTCATCATTCAGTGGTGTAACAATATGATGTAAACAATCATTATTTTCTTGAGTTTTCTTTTCCCTCTACAGATGTAAATATATTTAAAAGTTAAGATTATAAATAAATTTGTGTTCTTTTTCACTTGACATAGCATGAACATTTTACTATGATTTAAGTCATTTTTTATAAACTACACCTTTATACATTTGCAAAATATACTCTACTACAATGTATTCATTCTTTGCTTGTTTTGGGGAGTTTTTTCTATTTCCTGAGTGACAGGTAGAAAAATTTTAATTTTACTTGATTGAATCTTACTTAGATTTCTTGGTTTTAAATGGCTATTTGACATTTTTATAGTAAAATAATAAGCTAAAAGGAGAAGCTGAAATAAAAGACATTTTTATTTCATGATCCTTTGCCTTGTATACAGAAGCTCTTCCCAGAAGTAGAGTTGTACTGTGTCTTGAATAAAGCAACTACCAATTGTGTGAAAATCAATGAAAACTTTTTTTTCTAGTCATAGACTTTCTGAGTTATTAGACACAACAATGGTGGATAGTGGTTGCCAAGAGGAAAGCACATCCTCTGTATTCCAAATCATAACATGTTCTACCTCAAATTCAGTATATAGCCATTTGGTGGTACTTATTCTTACAGTGGTATGTGGTTCCTAAATGCACTTTTTCTAGAAAAAATTTTTTTTCATTAAAAGTGCTACCTAAAGTGCTGACAACATTGACTAAATTATAAGATACTTCTATTCATTGATTTTTATATTTTTATTGTGGAAAATTTCAAATAGCTACAATGTAAACAGTATAATGACACTCATGTACCCATCAACCAACTTCAATCATTATCAATATTCTGCCATTTTTGCTTCATTTATACTTTTATCCACTCTCCATACCTTCTACTTGATACACCTATGTAACTCATACCCCAATCGTGGTATAAAACATTTCCATCTCTCCAGAAAATTCCTTCATGTCCCTTCCCATGCTATTCTTTTGCCCTTCCCCTACCCCCCAAGAGACAGCCATCATTCTGATATGTTTTACCTTAGATTTACACTATGTTAGAATTTCATGTAAATGGATCATACAGTATGCATTCTTTTGTGTCCAGCTTTTTTTCACTTAGTGTTATGTCTGTGAGATTCATCCTTGAGGTTGCATGTATTGGTGGTTTGTTCATTTTTATGGCCAAGTAGTATTCTTCTGTAAAAATATACCATAAAATTTATTTCTCAACCCAACCACTAACTGATATTTGGTTTATTTCCAGTTTGGGGCAATGAGCATTCTTGTATATGTCTTTGTGTGAACATATTTTCACATTCTCTTGGGTAAATATGTAGAGGTAGAATTGCTGGGTCATAGGGTAGATACATTTTAACTTTATAAGAAACTTCCAACCATTTTTCCATTTCTGTCAACTATGTATGAGAGTTCTTGTTGTTCTACATCCTTGCCAACATTTGCTATTGTCAGTCTTTTTAATTTTAGCCATTGTAGTGGGTGTGTAATAATATCTTGTTATGGTCTTATTTTGCATTTCCCTGATGACTAACAATGTCAAGCACTTTTTCATGTGCTTATTGCCCATTTAACCTTCCTTTATGAGGTGTCTATTCCAGAGAATCTCTGGCCGGGATTGGATTCCCTTTGCCTTTGCTCTGTCTGCTTAGGGCAAGTTTCACTGGGAAGAAGCCGTTACTGAGCTTCTTAGTGCTATATCTAGCTTTAACTCGTAATTAATGTTAACATCTCAAAAGCTCCACTGAGAGCTCAGGATCCCATTCTAACCCACAGTCATGAGAACTAAAAATACCTCAAATAACTCTATTTGGAAACATTGGAATTGAGTCAAGAAGTAATATATTTTGGGATTGCCAAATGACAACAATATTCATAGGAACTTAAGAGCATTTGGAGAGAGGCTATGATTTATATCTAAGTCGTTGTGCTTATGCTATAAGCTAAATAATGTTCCTCAAACTCCATGGTAAAAGATAAGATTAAAAAAATTTTCTAATCAATCATGAAGCAGTATTTTTAGAAAGAAAAATGCTACAGCAATGTTGACTTGCTATAAAGGTTTCTATATACATACTTTCATTTCCTCCTCACAGACTGCTAATAGTTTGTAGACTGGCACCAGTCTGAGGACCACCTTATGAGCAGCATTGATTCAGAGCCTGAATCTGAGCCAAACTGCTTGGGTTTGAATCCTGGCTCCATCACTTGTTAGGTGGGTGGTCTTAAGAGTTTCCTCATTTGTAAAATGGAGATAATGGTGATAATAATACCTGGAGCCTAGGATTGTGGTGGAGATTAAATGACTTAATATATGGAAAGCACTTACAGTAATGGCTGGCATATGGTAACTGCTGTGTAAAGGTTAGCTACTATTATCATTACTGTTTCCTAAATCCTGTATTAGCCAGGACACTTTCAGTTATAACTAACAGAAACTCAGTTCAAGTTACTTAAACAAAAAAGGAGTATGTTGGGTGTTTGTAACCAGGTGCTCGTATGATGCTATCTAAATCTGATACTCCACTTTTTCTTCTGTGTTGGCTTTGCTCTCAGATGGGCTTTCCCTGTGCATGGCAAAGTGGCTACCCAAGCTCTAGCTTACATTGTACCAGCTTAGCAACCCAGTGGAATGAAAGTCCCACTTTCTTACTTTTCTAAATTTTTGGTTATTATTTTCATTGGCCTGGCTTGGTTCATATCATGAGCCCATCAAGTCCATGACAATGAAAAATTCAGAAGTAATCTTCTCAAAAAAAGCTCAGTGCTGTTACCAGAATAAGAGAAAATGATTGTTTCTGTCAAATGATTGATGAAACAGGTTAAAATCTACTAGCTCTTTGGGATGGGGATAACAGTTTCGATCCATGATGGAGCTTTTAGGAAAAGATGTCCTAGAATAGGAGAACACCATTTGTCCCCTGGGAGCAACTTCTGGCCTATGGGTAGAAGGATGTAGGTTGTAACCTAATAAAAACCATGATTTGGGTCTTCTGAAATATTGTCTTCTTAACAATAGGGCATAATGTGTCATAAATATCCTTAGTCCGTGTGTGCTGCATAATTTATAAAGAACTGGGTAATTTATAAAGAACAGAAATTCATTTTCTCACAGTTCTAGGGGCTGGGAAATCCAAGATCAAGGTGCCAGCATCTATCAAGGGCCTTTTTGCTGCATCCTCCAGAGAGGAAAAACACCATGTCCTCACATGGCAGAAGGCAGAAGGGCAAGAGGGAGAGAGAGAGTAACAGAGAGCTCCCTCCTTTCATCAAATTCTTTTTAACAGCATTAATCTAAGCACTTCCCACTGGGATTTACCTTCCAACATTGTTGTGTTGCAGATTAAATTACAAACATATGAATTTTTGGAGAACACATTCAAGCCATAGCAGAAATATTTAGCAAAAATGCCTTTATGAAATTAGCCAATGTGAGCCAGAAGAGCCTAATCTCTCATTGGCACCAGTAAGAAACTTAAGTAGACTAAGTGTGGAAAATCTGAGGCCATTGGTCACAGACAGAGCCCTGGGAATGTGAGGGAAAAGAAAGCATCAACATTTTGCTCAAACCAAATGATAAGGTAAGTGGGTGCTCCTTCCATTGCATCATGTGTTAGGAAATTCTGTATGTGTTAGGAAATTCTGTACTGAGAACTCTATAGATTCTTTGTATGATATTATGGAGGAAATGATCAGGGTTGTGAATGTTCTTGTCATTTGTGCCCTTAGCACTTGCCAGGTTATAAGAGGTTGGGAAGAAATTGGATGCTGCAGGGTATGAAAACTTAGTTTATTTCTCTGCAGACAGATGGCTAGGTCATGGAAACTTGTTGGAAAGATGGGATTTATTGAGCTGTTTTCTTAGATCATGGCTTTTTTGGGGGGGGGGATTAAGGAACTTTGAGAGACCCAATTTATTGGAATCCAGAGATTCACAAGACTGTACTTCCTTACTGATAAGAGAAGACATCTTAACAGTAAGCCCCAGATTGAAAGACACAGGGGCAGACATTGAAATACAGTACTTCACTTAGGATAAAGCTATTTCTCACATGAACATTTCTAAGTTAGGATGGTCCAGGGTGAGTAATTGAAGGTACTTATTTAATGAACACTAATCAGTAAAGTTTCAGGATACAAAAAATATCAATGTACAGAAATCAGTAGCATTTCTATACATCAATAATGATCTAGCCAAGAGTCAAATAAAGAAGCCAATTCCATTTACAATAGCTATAAAAAAATACCTAGGAATATATCTAACCAAGGAGGTGAAAGATCTCTACAAGGAAAACTACAAAACACTGATGAAGGAAATTGTAGATGACACAACAAATGGAAAAACATCCCACGCTCATGGATTGGAAGAATTAATATCATTAAAATGACCCTACTGCCCAAAGCAATCTACAGGTTCAATGCAATCTCCATCAAAATATCAATGTTATTTTCCACAAAATTAGAAAAAACAATTCTGAAGTTCATATGGAACCAAAAAAGTCCAAATAGCCAAAGCAATCTTGAGCAAAAAGAACACAGCTGAAGGCATCACATTGCCTGACTTCAAATTATGCTACAAGGTATGGAAACCAAAACAGCATGGTACTAGTATAAAAATGGACACATAGATCTATGGAACAGAATAAAGAACCCAGAAATAAAGTCACATACTTACAGCTGACTGATCTTTGACAAAGTTGACAATGTGTTGGGGAAAGGACATTTTTTACAAGAAATGGTGCTGGGAAAATTGGATTGCCAAATGCAGGAGAATGAAAATGGACCCTTATCTCTCAGCAAATACAAAAATCAACTGAAGATTGATTAAAGACTTGAATGTAAGACAGGAAACTATAATAATACTAGAAGAAAACCTAGGGAAAACTCCTTTGGACATTGGTCCAGGCAAAGAATTCATGACTAAGACCTCAAAAGCACAGGCAACAAAAACAAAAATAGATAAATGGGATTTAATTAAACTACAAAGCTTCTGCACAGCAAAAGAAATAATCAACAGAGTGAACAGACAAGCGGTGAAATGGCAGAAAATATTTGTGAACTATACGTCTGACAGGACTAATATTCAGAATTTACAAGAAGCTCAAACAACTCAACGAAAAACAAAACCAAATAACCCCATTTGAAAGTGGGCTAAGGATATGAATAGACATTTTTCAAAAGAAGACAAATGTCCAAGCATATAAAAAATTTCAACATTACTATCATCAGATAAATGCAAATTAAAACCACAATGAGATATCATCTTACATCAATCAGAATGGCTGTTAAAAAGACAAAAAGTAACAGATGTTGGAGAAAAGGGAACTCTTATACACTGTTAGTGGAAATGTAAATTAGTGCAACCTCTGTGGAAAACAGTATGGAGATTTCTGATGGAACTAAAAATAGAACTACCATGTGATCCAGCAATCCCACTACTGGGTATCTACCCAGAGGAAATAAATCAATATATAAAAAAGATACCTGCACTCATATGTTTATTGCAGTACTATTCACAATAGCAAAGCTATGGAACCAACCTAAGCACCCATTAATAGAGAATTAGATAAAGAAAATGTGGTATATATACACAATGAAGTATTATTCAGCCATACAAAAGAATGAAATCATGTCTTTTGCAGCAATATGGATGAAACCAGAGACTGTTATCTGAAGTGAAACAACTCAGATATGGAAAGACAAATACCACATGTTCTCACTTATAAGTGGGAGCTAAATAATGTGTACACGTGGTAGCAGAGTGTGGAATGGATGGACAATGGAGACTTGGAAGGGTGGGGTGGGAGGTGGGTGGCTGATGGAAGGTTTCTTGGTGGGTACAATGTGTATTTATTTCTCCAGTGATGGATGCACCAAAGACCCTAGCTTCACCATAATGCAATATATCAGTACAGCAAAGTTGTACTTGTGCCCCATGAATATAAACAAATGAAATATAAACGGGAGAAAAAAGAAATGTAGACTCTCAGGCTGTCCTTCTTTCCCACAGACATATAGATTCAGAATTTGCATTTTAACAAGATCCTCAAGTAATTCTAGTGTACATTAAAGTCTGAGGAACATTGGCATATGTCTTTTTTCCTTTCTCCATAAGACATATGGGATGATGATTTCAACTAGGTTTTTCTGTCCTACCCCAGACTTTATGAATTAGAGTCTCTAGAAGACTGGGATTCTGAGTTCTTCATAAATCCCCAGAGAATTCGGCTGAATGGTCTCACTTGACCATTCAAATTATAATCTCTAGTTGGTCTCTTGAATGGAGATTCTTATTGGTTTGATTTAAAGGTCATTAATGATTAGCCTGAGATCCCTGTGCTTTTATCTAGGTAAAGTTTATAGCAATGGTTTTATGTTACTGCCAAGATTATATACTTTTAAATAGTTCTAAAAAGTAATGTTATCAATAAAACTCATGGACTACCCTCTGACTTCCACACACACACATATTCAGAGATTTCTGACATTGTAGTCACCAATAGAAAAAAATTGTACTGTTTTGGCCACCATGACACTTTTTTGATCACAAATATTTGGATACATGTATTCTCTTTCCTCCTAGATTCTAAGGTGGATACACACATGCTA